>NC_056732.1:119561844-119616844 GCF_019279795.1 Protopterus annectens
AGGTAGGCTGTGTGGACAAACTTTCTCTCATCTATAGCCTTGGTAACTGTCTCAAAGAAGTCCATCATGTTTAGGAGGCATGATCTGCCCGTAACAAAGCCAAACTGGGTAGGGTCCAGTGTTTGGAGGTTCCCAGTGTCTCTGTTAATGAGATCCATGAAGATGCACTCTATAGCCTTGCAGACCAAGGTAGTCAGGCTTATAGGGTGATAGTTCCTGGGGTCTGTTGTGGCTCCACCTTTATGGAGTGGAATAACTATTGCTGTGCACCACTCTATGGTCACGTAGTCTGTGGAGAGGCTGAGTTTGAACAGTATGTTTAGGTGAGGGGTTAGTTCATGTTTGAGCTCATGTAGGATGCAGACTGGGACACCGTCCAGACCTATTGATGCTGTGTTTTTGGATTTGGAATGGGCCGTTTTAACCTGAGTGTCTGTGATTTCAGGGGCACTACATTCTCCTGGTATGGTTATGGGCCCTTTTGGGGGTGAGAGGGTGGTGAAGTTTGCACTGAACCTGTCTGCCAGGATGTTGGCAATATCGGTCGGTTCATTGTATTTTGTGCATTTCTGCACTAACTCAGAGCAGATCTGGGAATTGCCACTTAGATTTTTGACATAGCTAAAGAATGCCTTGTGGTTATCTTTGGAGTCCTTGACAATTTTTCTTTTGAAGCTAGCCTTGGATGATTTTATGAGGGATCGTAGTTTCTTGCTGATACTGATCAGGGATGTCTTTCCCTCTTGGGATTTTACTCTTTTCTGTACTAGTTTCCTCCTTCTGTTGTATAGCTTGTTTATGGCAGGGGTCCACCAGACTGGTTTCCTTTTCTTGGAGGAGTGAGTCTTGGTTTTGCTTGGGATAGCACAATCCATGCCTTCTTTTAGGTGCCCGTAGAGTGCATTAGTAAAGGATTTTGCAGCTTGGGCAGCATTATACTTTAGCATGGGGGATTTAAAACTTTCCACCTCGGTCATAAATAACATGAAGTTTGCTTCTGAAACATTTTTTATGGTGGTTTCTTTGACGAGGGGTGGGGGCAGAATGTGTATATCCAGAATGATTAGTTTATGGTCATATCTAACCAGCTAGGGGTTGACCTCCTTTGTGGAACACTGGTCGCCCATGTTGGTGATGACTAGGTCCAATATGTTGTCACCTCTGGTGGGGGTGTTGACCAGTTGATCCAAGGCATTTGAGTTTATAAATTCTTGGAAATGATGGGCAAGAGAGTTAATACTTGAGTAGTTCTCCCAGTTAATGTTTGGGCAATTGAAATCACCCAATATCAGGGTGTTTGGTAGGACCTTTATGTTTTTAAGTGTTTTCAGAAATGCAGAATGTGGGTCATGGGACATGGTGGGTGATCTGTAGCAAGCTTCAATTTGAATTGCAGTTCTGCCCTTTGTTAGTTGTACGTGGATGATCTCTGAAGCATCGTGCTGTGTCACTAACCTGGAGGTGTGGGTATCCTTGATGAATATGGATATGCCCCCACCTTTTGTATTTCGGTTCGGGTTTTGTGGCCGAAATGTATGGTATGAGTTGTAGCCTGGTAGTGCTGGGGTGCTCTCTGGAGCCTTAAACCATGTTTCAGTTACTGCGCATATATCAATTTTCTCCATACTGAGGAGTGCCTCGAGTGCGTGCATTTTGAGGTTTAAACTCCTAGCATTGAGTAGCATTACCCTCAGTTTTTTGTTGCTTGTGCTATTTATGGTGGTGGGTTTGTTTTTTGAGACTTGCTTAAAAAAGGCACTATGGGGGTGGCAAGAGCCTTGGCCAGTATTCAAAAGCTTAAGGGTGACAGGTGTAAACCATCTCTAGTGAAGCAGTGTGACTTGTCGAGCATGTCATCCCAGGCTGACAGACACTGGATCCCCATTTGAATGACACCGGAAGCTAAGCCAATTGTTGAAATTGACAATTTTTTTCTTTATATCATGGTATCATTCTTGGTGAGGGCAGGATGCTGCTCAGGGTCAGGGTCATACCGGCCTAGGCTACATGATCAGAGTGCTCTTCCATGTCTCTTTTCATGTAGTCCAGGGAGGTACGGCTCAGGTCATTCACACCAACATGGAAAATGACAGAGTCGTATTTGTACTTGTTCTGGAGTGACCTGAGTGCTTGTGTTATGTGGAGGATCCTGGCACCCGACAGACAGCTAACAGTAACCTTCTCCTTGTTCAGCCTAGTGAGTGGGATGTCAGTGTGCCTGACTATAGAGTCACCTATTACTAGTGTGTTGGGTATGTTATTTTGCCTTAAGGGCTGTGATTGCGTGGCACACTTGTTTTGTGAAGTATGTGTTTCATGGTTGGTGCTGGGGGTGGAGGTTGCTTGGATGTCTGCTTTGGAGGTATCTGTTGCTTTTTCAGATTTTTATTTAGAGCCTCCAAGTATATTTTTGTGTATTTATGTGTGTTTTTTGCCGGTGCTGGTTTCATAGGTCTATGTGAGACTGGTGGTGTGATACAAGTAATTCCCTTCTCCTCTTGACTGTCTGGTCCAGTCCTGGGTTGAGAGAGCTTAGCCTCCAGTTTGGCTGTATAATTGCATCTCTTGCATGTATTACTGTTTGGTGGTAGGAGGAGAGGGTTGTCTGTGTACATAAGGCAGTTGTAACATTGCCTCAAAATGCCAAGATTCACCAGTTGGACCAGAGAATACACCTGAAACTGCCCTTTGGACAATCCTGGATAGGTACAGTGAGCTGTTTTACTGATTGGCTGGTAAGGTCGAATAGAGAGCCTTGTCCTTCTCTACAGTATAGGGCGGGTCTAGTGCTAAGGTTTATTAGTGCTTGCTATTAGTTTTGAGCAAGTGCCGGGCTGAGAAGTGAATGGTTTGAGTGCTTAAGTTGAAAGCTTGTCTCGTTCCAAGGGAAAAATTCAAGAGTAGACTTTGTGGAGCCGGGAATAGTTATACCCTAGATAACCTGTGCTGCCCAGCGCGCAAAACTTTGCTAATGCAGGTTTTATAGCAGGAAAATGAAAGAGATAGAAATTATCCCAAAATGGCCAATAAACTACTAATTTCTGGGCTGAAACCACTCCTCCAGGGACAGATAGACTGGAGTTGCACATCAGATCGATAACCCAAACATCTTACTGTAACAAATCTGTGCAAAGGATATCAAAATGGGGGTCAAGGGGCCCAAAATAAGGACATCTTTGAAATATTTCCTTTATCCCTCTGTCTCCAGCAGCATCTGTTCTGCCTTGCCCCAGCTTCCTCTACACCATAGTCACAGCAATATACCACTACACCATGTGAACTCTACCAAATGCTTATGTTTTCCAAACATAACGGTCAGTAGAATCTTTCAACAGTACAGAAAAGATTCTGTAGAATCAGTCAGGTTTTCTATATATACATGTATTTATGTATGGTGATGCATACATGTGTACAAATATAGACAAAATATATCCACAGAGATATATATGTAAAATATATACACATATACATACACATATATTTTGAAACGTATATAAATACATACACACATAATATATATATATATATATATATATATATATATATATATATATATATATATATATATACACATAAATATATAACAGCTACAAATACAATCTAAGGGTCATGTTGTTCAACACTAGAAGTTCAATTCTCAAAAGGCACTCACTTGAAGCACTCCTTATTCACAAAGGATGCGCATACGTCCACACTGGTAGTCCAACATAATGCATCACAAATCCTGCAGGTGTAGCTAACATAGGGTAATACAGCAATTCAAGTTGTTGCCTTCTATAGGTCCCCAACCATGTCCCAGGAGTCAAACCCCACATTCCTAAGTGCCTTGGAGAATATTACTATCCAACCTAACACTATCATACTGGTTGACCTCGACTACCCCTCCATTAACTGTGAAAGCTTCCCATGTATCACCACAATGTCATCACCTTAGAAATCCACATCCATCCCACCCCCCTGCAAAGGTAACCATCATGAAAATACCTTTCCAAAGCTAACTTTGGCTTCCAAAAATCAGAGGTGGCTAACTTCAAGGCACCTATGCAAATGGAGACTAATTCCATGACCTCCAAACACACACCAATGCAGTGCAAACACGTACACAAATGCATGGATTCCACCATACACAACAGAAACAAGATGCTCTCCTACAGAAAAAGGAAGCCAATCTAGTAATCCCCTGCACATAAAATGCTACGAAAGAAGGAGGAAACTGATATACAATAAGTTGAAGTCCCAAGACTGAAAAAAAACCCTTATCAGCCTCAAAAATAGATGATATTCCTCATGAAATACTCTAAAGCTAGCTGAAAAAGCAGAATTGCAGCACACAGTAAAGACATCCGCAAAGCCTCCTATAGTTATGTAAAGAATCTCCACAACAATGCCAACATGTGCTTTGAGCTACTGCACCATGTTAACTCCTATACTTAGGTAACAGATATTGCCAATACACTGGCACACAGATTCAGTGGCATCTTTACCCCTCTCCCCAACCCCAAAGGATCAATCACAGTACCAGTACAGTGCAAGGCACCCAGTAGTACTGCTGCTTTGGTTAACACACCACTGTACAAAGCCATGAATACAACTTCTATTGGACCTGGGAATATCTCTGGCTATCTTCTGCATGAACTACAGAGTGAACTGGGACCTCACCTTTGTGTCCTGTTCAATCACAGCCTCATCTCAGGCTTTGTCCCTACTGACTAGTGCCCTGCTACAGTTATCCCTCTCCACACAGGAGGAGTGGCTGCAGACCCTGGGAAGTATCATCCACTTAGCTTGACAAGGCTGTCATGCAAAGCAATGGAATGCATCATCATGGACTTAAGAAACAGGGGTATAGGGATCTCCAGACTCAGGATCCCACACTGTTTGCTTTCGTAAAGGGTAGATCATGCTTGTTCAATCAACCTGGTCAACCTCTTTGAGTCAGTCAACAGAGCTGTGGATGAAGGCAAGGTGGTTCATACAGCCTACCTCAATCTGGCCAAGTCCTTTTATAACATTCTCCACTCAGGGTTCATGGATAAACTCAGTAAGCTATTCATCAACCCTATAACAGTAGTTGGTTTGCAAACTGTCTCACAGATATAACCCACAGTGTGAAAGTAGCTGAGCCCAAGTCAGACTGCTGACCAGTCACATGTGGAGTTCCACAGGTTTTGGTCCTGGGTCCTCTCCTGTTTGATATCAACTTCTCTGAAGTCCACGACAACATGAAGGGACTCTGGCTAACAATGTTGCAGATGATTACAAGTTGGGAGCTGTTAACTACCCAAGTGATGTTTACATCCTACAGAAAAGCCTCACTGAGACCAATGACTGGTGTCAGAGCCATGGCCTTAAGCTCAATGTCAGTGAATGTATTATCATCCCACTTTGGGATGCCAGGCACTACAGAGATGTTACAATACCAAAATTCAGACACCAGTGTGAAAGTGCATACCCACAACCAATTTCACCACAGTCACAGTCACATACCGGTATGTCAGGTGAACAGTAGAGTATACAGGCTGTGTGAAGAAATACATAATAGTTTTATAGTTTTCCAGTCACATACCACCCTTACATATAGTGGTCCAATTCTCAGTGTAGTCTGACTCCTGACTGTGGTACAGGACACGTCTCGGTCTGCCACTACAAAGGCATACAGCCAATTGACCAGCAGACACTGGAGCAGCATGCACAGTCAGATAAAAAAAAGAGCCATGACACTTACATCTACCCTCCATACACAGCCCAAATAACATGTACACATAACATGTGTACACAATCCCAAAAGTCTGTCAACAATGGCCAGACATGCACCGACATCTCAAATGTACAGTTCACCTCAGAATGGACAGGCTCACGACTGATATCTATGGCCTCTTCCCTGAAACATGTATGTGGGTCTACTACATCACTGGGATGGTCGGAGGAATGAAGGCAAGAAATAATGTTACTAAATACATCTGAGCCTCATAGTGCATGACATCTGGACAAAGCCTGACATCATTTGAGGACAGAGGGACAAACACAGATGTAGATTGAACATATTGCTGTCAGAAATTTAGATAGTTGATGATGTTACTGGGATGTTGTAACATATCCTTTATGAGAAATATGAAGGCAGTAATACCAATGGAGTTTAGTATTTACTGACTGCATTTCCCAGAGTCCAGACAGATTTTCCAAGCACAACTGTCTGGGGAACAAACAAAACATAACAGGCAAACATGTGCCCAGTGTGTGGACAGTATGAGAGTGGAGAGGTATATCAGAAACATATCACTATCAGATGTGAAGTCACTCACTAAATGCATGTCCACACAAACCCTGTCAACTTAGCAACCCATCATGTGTATAACATCACTGATGATGACATAGAATTTGTTCACAATTCTGATGATATGTCCCCCATGTTGTTGTGCTGTCTCCAAATGCTCTGTCCTGTGAAGTATTCCCACCTACTGTCTGTGAATCTGTAGCCCACCACCTCTGTAATGTCCCTCACACAGGCAAGTAATAGGGCCAAGGCCCACATAAAGGATGTCCCATTTGGTGGAGCTAGCAGCAGTGCCCAGCATATTACTATGTGGACACCTATTTAGTTATATTGCCTTAGCAATACCTGACATCTGCACAGAGGACAGACAGGAAGTGGACAGCAAACATGTTATGCATTAGAATGACTTTCCTGAAGGATAGATGTCTGAAAAAGAAATGTATGCCATTACTACATGAAAGCAGTACTCAAAGACATGGGCAAAAAACATAGTACTCTACAGTTAATATAATAATATCATATTAATATCCAATAGGAGATACATAAAAAACATAAAGCTGAAACACCAAGAACAAGATAGTGTAGTGCTCAGAGTCCCAGCTCTGCATGCAGAGGTGCATGGTTGGACTACTACAATAGGCAATCTAATTTTACATGGAAAAGCAGTATCAACAGTACTAATTTCATAATACAATATGTTTGGAATCATATTTGTTAACCAGTGTACTGTAGCTGGTGTAACATGCAAGTGTATGTGCATATAACATGTGATACTACCCATGTATAACAAATAATAAATAAAAAAAATGGGATACTACCCATGTATACCTAAGTGTCCTGTAAAGAATAGTCACACCCCTTGCTACTGTAATGATAGCACATAAAAGCATGTTATGTACAGAAAATTTAAACTTATTGCATGATGTCATTTCTCTGCTATTTTATGAGACTGGAATGTGAGCAATGATTACTAGGGCTGAGCTATGCTTAGCAGGTGTACACATTGCTTACATGTGAATGATAACCAGTAGTTAACTCTGCTAAGCATATTTGCACACTGGTAAGCATCAGTAAGTTAAACGTACACCTTTTGGCTTAACTGTGTTTTAGCTCCTCTTAGCACCACACAAACTTGCACAAAACTACTTACAACTGCTTAAAAGTGCTTAAATTAGTCTGTATCCAGCAGCCCAATTTCTGGTCAGCAAGAAAATAATAAGCCATGCTCAGTCTTGAGCCCAGGATGCTATACACCATAGTCATAGCAATTTACTGCTAGGCCATCTTAGCTGTGAAATGCTAGAATGTTTTTACAACATATCATGCAGTACGGTCAGTTTACAATAGGAAAAACACCCTGTGCAATCAGGAATGATTGTTATCTACAAATATATACATGAAAAAAATATTTACATATACAGAGAGCTAGATAGATATGTGTGGAGATACATATATATGTATAACAATATATATATATATATATATATATATATATATATATATATATATATATATATATATACATACACACACACACATACATATCTCTAAATGTCCATACAAACATATGCTGCTGATAGACCACCCATAACTGCGGCAGCATGCACAGTTGGAAATGAAAGAACCTATGACACTCACATCTGTCCCCTCCCCCAGTGCACATAATAAGTGAACAGTACAATGCTAAAAAACCATGATAGGTCGTACACAATGGCCAGACATATACAGTGACCTCAGCAATACAGCTGCAATAAGTGAAGATAGTAAACAAAAATACAAACAGCCAGTAATTCACACAAGTTCATTTTACTCTGATGTCTTTGTCAAAGCCTTCAAGGAGTAACACACTACAAGAAATACTTGCCCTAATTAGAGGAAGCAATTAACACGTAAGTACATATAAATACACAGCCTCCAATTATACTCCTCAGTCAACCACCTAGGGGATAAAGTATCACATTTAAAAACATACTTTGATTCTGTGCATAGCAATTGTTCTTTTATGACCAAACTGAAAAACAGACTTTTTCCAAAGCAGTACCTAGTAACCCACTATAATTAATTACATGTATATACACAGTCTCAAATTACACTACACATTCAACCCCCTAGGGGATAAAGTATCACATTTAAGAATTTAAACTGATTCTGTACAGAACAATTCTTCTTTCAGGACTACTACCCCCATGGTGAGAATTATTTACATGTACAACTATAGAACTGTCTTTTTCCTCATCAGTAATATCTGTCACATGTTCTAACAGCCTAGTTTTAAAACACTTATTACTCTCACCCCACATAAAATATGTTACAAGAGCATCTAAGAGCATTCTCCATACACCAACCTTTTGAATGTACAGAGTCCCACATGTTGTCCTCTGTTTCCCCTCAGCAGGAATGACAGAATATAATAATGGTAGACCCTACCTATCAACCTCATACTGTATGGCATCTCTCCCAAGCCTGACATAGGCCATACTCAAAATATTGCTGTTATACACTGAGAAAATTGCTGGTGTTACAGGGTTTATTGTAACATAACTTTTCTGATGGATATAAAGTCTGAAACACAAATGGATGTTGGCATGTACTGATTGCAATCACCATAGTATGCTACTGATTTACCAAGGACAACACCTGTCTGGGGATCAGACCAAACATAACAGGAAAACCTCTGGTCATTATGTGAATAGCCCTACAGTTGAGAGCTATGCAGACATAGAACTTTGTCAGACTGAAACCCATGCAGAAGTAGCATGTTCAGACACACCCTGTTAAACAAGCAGTATTCAAAACATATAACAGCAATACTCACATTCTGCCCCTAAGTCTTGAATTTTCTCCACTATTTAGTTGCTTTCTCTCCACAGGTCTTATTCTAAGAGTTATTAGCTCACACACCTCCAGGACCTCTTCCTCACAGGTGAGGGAAAGGGACAATGCCCACAAGGAGTACTCAATTATAGGAGTGTGTTGCCATGCCATTGGCTATTGCAATAACTACACAGCTGCTCTGCATGCAATCAGCACCTGGGGAACACCAACTGGTGCTCAAGCCATCACATGGTCATGAGCATTACCTACAAAAGACAAACTTCCATCTATTCAACCCATAGGCAGTCATAAACAGTCCATCTGTGCAAAGCAGAAGTAGTGTGAGAAAAAAGAATAAGAAAGTATATATCTGTGACATATCCAAAAAAGGTATATGAAACAAGTAAGCATGTAACTAAATGCAGTAGGTGGTCTGTAATAATGGAAAATAGGGGTTTGAAAGCATATGCCTCAACAAGACTTGCTGTACTGATGTACGGCTGAACAGCTATGAAGGCCAGAGCATGTGGCTCTGTCTGTAGTGCCTAGGCCAGCTACTGGGATGTTGTACATATCCATATGTTACCTGTACATATAACTATGATACACATTTTGTCTTGTAAATATAAGACAACTATACAGAGCATGTGCAGAGTAAAGTACTGCTGCAGATGTGTATGTTCAACTGCATGTTATATACTGCGCTCATACCATTCAACTGTCCAGCGTTCTGCACACTGATCATATGTGTGCCTCATATTTGCAATCATTTACTCATAGAGTTCTGTTATGTCAGTCAAATCCTTGTCAAATCTGTGAAGGCTGAGATTATAACATCCCCTTTAATTGTTTGCTGGCTTTTCACATTCGGGATTCCCATAATGGATCATCTGTTGCCATTTCTGCCTGTCCTCTGAATCTTGCTCTCTCACACCAACCACCTGCATGTCCTCTCTCACCACATCCAGAAACCTTATCTGAGGCCACCCTCTCTTCCTCTTACCTGGCAGCTACATCCTTACCATCCTTTTCACAATATACTCAGCACCCCTCCTCAGCACATGTCCAAACTAATGTAATGCTGCCTCTCCAGCACTGTCTGATATCTGTACAACATGGCCTGAGCCTGTCATATACACATTGCTAAACCTGTGCACCCATGTCATACCCAGTGCAAAACATAACATCTGTAACTCTGCCATGTGCAGCTCGGACCCATGCCTTTTTGTCAATGCCACTGTCTCCAACCCAAATATCATAGGTGGTCTCACTACCCTCTTGTAGACCTTACATATCACATTTACTGATACTTGTCTGTCACATATCACTCCTGACACTCTTCTCCACCCTCTCCATCCTGTCTGTACTCTCTTCTATACCTGTCCTCCATAGTCTTCATTACTGTGAAATATCGATCCCAGTCATTTGAACACATCCACCTCTGCCAACTGTGCCCCATGCATCCTCAACATTCCGCTATCCTCCCTCTCATTCACACACCGATATTCTATCCTAGTGCTGCCGACCTTTATTCCTCTCCTCCCTAGAGTATATGTCCTCCTCTTTAGGGTCTCCAAAAGCTGTTCTCTACTCTCAATACAGATAACAATGTTATCTGCAAACAACATAGTCAATGGAGACTTCTGTATGATCTTGTCTGTCAACCTCTCCATCACCATTGCAAATCAGAAAGGACTCACAGCTGATCCCTGATGTCATCCCACCTCCACCTTAAACACATCTGTCAATCCCAATGGATACCTCAGTGCTGTCAAACCACCCTTGTACATATCCTGTACCACTCTTACATATATCTCTTCCAGTCATGACTACATCATACAATACCACAACTCCTGTCTAGGCACCCTGTCATATGCTTTCTGTACATCCAGAGAGACACAGAGCTACTCCCGACCTTCTCTGTATTCCACCATTAACAGATTCAGATCAAACATTACATTGGTGGTTCCCTTTCCACACATGACACCATACTGCTGACCAGTACTCCTCACCTCCCTGCATTATAAATTCATGTTGTGACTGGTCAATGTTATCCCTCTATAGTTATCAAAGCTCTACACATCAACCTCATTCTTAACACCATACCCAAGCAATTTCTCTGCACAACTCATGCAACCTCACACTTCCCAAGATATCAGTAAACTGTCTGGCTAACACACCACTGTCATTTCCCCTAAACAACTCTATGCTTCCACAGGTGTGTAATGTGGATTAACAGGCTCGCCAGTATTCATCCTCTTCATAGCTATCCTTGCATCCACCTTGTTAAGCCATTGCACTTCCTGATTCACCATACCCACATCATTCAATCTTCTCTGTCTCATTCTCTACATTCATCAGCCTCTCAAAGTACACTGTCCATGTGCTCAACATACTCTCCTTGGTTGTGAGTACATATACCTTATCATCCTTTATCACCTTTCTCTGCTGCACATCTTTCCTAGCTCAGTGCATCTGCCCAACCAATCAGTGCAACTCCTTTCATCCCTCCTTAGTGTCTAACCTGTAATTTTACTCTTCATATGCCCATCCTCAGGCTTTGCCACCTCTCTTTTTGCCATGCACATCATCTCCTCATATTCCTGCCTACTTTCCTCATCTCTATGACAATCCCACTCCTTCTTCCCCAACCTCTGTCTCTATATAGTGTCTAGTACTTCATTGGTCCACCCCTACATTGGATATATTCCACCTGTGTGCATCTTACTCCATTCTTGTATGTCACCCTATGCTCCTCCCTCATGTTATAATGCGTCTTCTCAACAGTCATGTCCATCCTTTTTGCAAAATCCACTAACATCTCAACAGCGCCACTCCTTTTAACACCATACATACCCATCAATTACCCATCCCCTCTGTTCCCTTCACCATCATGCCCATTGACAGCTGCTGCTATGACCAGTCTGTTACCCTTGGGTACAGTCATCACCACGTCATCCAACTGACGTCTAATTTCAACACCATACATACCCATCAATTTCCCATCCCCTCTGTTCCCTTCACCATCATGCCCAATGACAGCTGCTGCTATGACCAGTCTGTTACCCTTGGGTACAGTCATCACCACGTCATCCAACTGACGTCTAATTTCTCTTTCTCATCTATTGCACAACCAACTTGCATAGCATATACACTAACAACAGTCATCATTACACCATCAGCTTACAGCTTCAGGAACATCACTCTATCAGACACTTATGTCATCCTCCAAAAACACTTTTGGCATACTGTTCCTTCAGCAGAAGCCCTACCCCCTTCCACCTCCAGTCCGCACCTTGATAGCACAATTGTAACCTGCCTACCATACACCCAACCAAAATCCCCTTCCATGTGGTCTCTTGCACACACACAATATGTCAACCATCCCCTGGCCATCATATCACCTAGCCTGGTTCCTATACCACTCACGCTGCCAACATTAACAATTCTTATCCTCAATGCCACCCTCATAGCTTTCCTCTCTCTTCCTGCCATATAACTGTTGGACATCCTTCAGGTGATTCCTGTCAGTGCAAAGGCTACTCTGCTATTGAATGACTCAAGTATGTTACAGCAATATTGAGATACTGTCACTGATTATGTCCCATTGCACCCATGTATGCATGGCATCCTACAGATTTCCTCTGTAACAGGCTGAGAGGGATGACTTTGCAGCAGGAGTATGAATTTAGTGTGCCATACTGACATAGAACAGACATGTATGTGAGATATTAACTATGCACATGTAATGCTTACCTCACTGGTAGGCAACAAGCTGTCCAGTGGCAAAACAGATTATCTGACCTGCTCCCTAACACCATTGGTGTTCCTCAGGGCTCTATACTTGGTCCTCTTCCGTTTTCTATCTTCATAAATGACCTTCACTCAGTCATCCCTAAATCCACCTGCATTCAATATGCAGACGACTCCACCCTGATATGTTCAGACGTCTCCCTCTCGAAACTCCAAACAACTACTCAACTCTGTTTTACATTAGTCGAAAAATGGTTCTCTGACTTGAAACTCATACACAATCCAGCAAAAACCAAACTGCTACTATTTTTCCCCAACGTATCCACACCTCTAGGAAAAGAACTCCCAACTACTAACAATATGACCTTCCATGTTGAATCCATCAATAACACCATCATAGTCCCTGTCACCAGTACCAAACTACTAGTTGTTACTATTGACTATAAGCTTAAATTTGACATACACATTAGCCAAACTGTTAAATCTGTAAACAAGAAACTTGGATCCATGTACAGAATAAAGAACTTTTTAACCCCTATAGCCAAATTAACCATTGCCCGCACCCATCTCCTCTCCACCCTCCTGTATGCCTCCCCAGTTCTCTCTTTCCTCAATAAACGTGAACTTAATATGCTCTCTGTTGCCTATAATCACATTGCTAGATTCATAACAGGATCACCATATCACACTCACCGTTGCCTTAACCTAAAGAAACTTTGCTGGCTGGAATTGCCCAATCTTCTCAAACTCAACCAACTCACTGAAGCCTTTAAAATAATCAACCTACCGGATAGAACTACCTCACTGAGCAGTATTCTGACCCCCTACTCCAACCTAAACTGCCTTCGATCATCAAATAGCGTTCAGATACTAACCATTAAATCTAAGAACTCGGGTGGTGATGCCCTCTATGCCAACTCCATTGGAAAGCCTTAGAATTCACTCCCAAACTACCTAAGACTCATGACCTCGCATAATCAATTCAAAAATAATCTCAGAGAATTCCTCAAGTCACACTGGCTATGCCCCTGTTCTAAACCAGACTAACTGAAATATCTCATACCACCCTAGTCGCATCCCTTTCTCAGATAATTATAATCTCTCGGCCTCACAAAGTAACCATGTAATCCTTGTTTTAGACTATCTTCACATTAAGTGTATGCCATATAACTAATATGTATAACCTGCTGTTTTCTACCATGTTTATATTAATCCTATGTTAATCTTGTTTTATTACGTATGTAAACGTAACATGTCTTCTCATTATGTTGGAGCTTTTCTCCCCGGGCCTCTACTGAAAAAGGATATGTATCCAGCTAGACTAGCCCGGTCAACAAATGTAAAATAAATAAAATAAAATAAAATAAAATAAAAATAAAATAAACAGTATGAGCAGGTGTAGCTGTCCACTTCATGAAAAAAGAAGTGGGTGCAAAATGTCAGTTAAAACAGCTGTACATGTTGTACAGATGTGTAATCTTAGTTACTGTGCACCCAAAAGAGTTACATTTCTACAGCTACTGGTTGTTGCATTGCCCTGCCACAGCCATGGTTAGTACAGTAAGCATGATTATCATTACTAAATTGTAGAGGTTTCCAACTGTGTTATGACTTTGTGGCCATGCCCACTACAAACAATAGATCGAACACATACATGGTTGTATGGACTCAGCAATACCTTGTCATACCTGCCTCTACCAACATTGAGTAATCCTCTTTGCTGGACAGTAGCACTACACAAACCACAGACTTGGTCCCTATAGTGGCTGTACAGGGCAAAGTAGGGGCAGGAACTGACCTGACATCAAGTCAGCCATTGTCTGAACAAGCATATAAGGTCACAGGTGGAATACTGTAAGGTCAGCTATGAATAAAAATTGGTGACATCCACCAGACACAATCAAAAGGCCATCTTCCCATATGTCTGCAATCTCGGAGGCATCATACCAACCCAACATGAAATGTCGGCCAATCAGATCACATGCACACACAACATAGCTACAGGCAACCTGATGCAGACAAGGTTAGGGCAAACATCCCCCCCTCCTGGTTCAGCATCACTGTAGGTGGATATGTACTGCACCCACACCCCTCCCGTTATCACCAGTGAGCAGGTACATATTGTCTACTGAAAGGCAACAAATGTAAGTATCCATGCAATGTCATATCATCCCTGTAGGCATCCTACATGAACTCAGACATGTGCTCCCAGCTGCATTACACACTGTAGTTACACCAAGCCACAGCACCATCCACATCGAAGATGGCTAATGTCATCCATTTACACAGACCCAAATGAGGAATGATGGATTATGCAAACAACTTGCACTCACTGTGGGCAATATGATTCATCAGAACCAGGAGTGCAATGCAAGCTGATACTGTGCTGCTAGATAGCAGGGTTATGGTGTGGTTGTGAGTATTGGCTGCTGGTATTCAAGGTACATGTGCAAGTACTGGACATACTTTTGCCAAATGTATGGGGTCCTGAGATGTGTTTTCCTGTTAGTGTCTACCACGTGCAATGTCACATCACAGGCAGGAGACCATTTCACCAGCGGAATGCAACCTGATAATGGAAACCATAATACAGAAACATACGGTACTGTTGGGCTAGAGCAAGCAACATCTGTGGGAGAGGACCGCCTTGTGGGATGATCCTGTCCACAGTGTAAATTAATTGGGCCTGCACACACGTACATATGAGTAGGTGTGGCATCATGCCACCAACCTCATATGCCATGCCTGGCAAAGGGCTGCTGTCATGGCCAGGGACCCTACAATCACAGGTGCGAGACCAGCCATGTAGCCCCCACTGACACCAAATGAGGATCTCCTTGCCAAGCTTGGGACACCCATCACAGTATAACACCAAGGTACAAAGCCCTACTTGCTGGAGTAGGATGGCACCCACACAATGGGCAAGGAGCATGCAGGTAAGGTCCGAGTGGGGATTAGTAGACTACTGTATGAGACATACTTGCATCTGTACAGTATCTAAATGCATGTGCCAGGTACGATTGCAGTTGTGGATGGGGATTTTTAATGCACAGAAGTGCAAATCTATGGACAAGGACAGCAAGTTGGGTAGTATTGGGTGTTGTACTGTAAATGTCCAGACATGCTGCATCCATTCTTTTCCAAGGGCACATGTGAGTCTGCTGACAATACCTATCTCCCACAACTATATAGGTCACTCTGGTCTGCATATGGGACAGCAGCCTGAAGTTGTTGAGTATGGAATAATTAATTTGTGCTTTGGCAATACCCCAGACATGTGGAGGGCATGGAAGTTACCATGCACACAACTATGACTAATAGCCATATTGCTTTATGTGCATGTTCACTTATGGTGGGGTTAATTGTATTGCATCACAGTGGTCACCACAGGGACCTATCTGAAGAGAATATAACATTCCTGTAGCATACCTCACAACTTGTCAGTGCAAGACATCTGGACATACACCAGGAAAATGTATTGGACAAACTGACTAAGGTAGGGACATGTGTGAAACATTACTGATATACAGTGGATATAAAATGTATACACATGCCTATTAAGATGCCATTTGTGTCTGATATATACTGATTGAGACCACAATATGTCAGTCCACACCTTTTCCAACTTTTATTGTGATCCATGTCATGGACAATTTACCTGTATAACCAAGCATCTGGACTCATGTATTGCACCTATAAACCTGGACAAGTGTGAGGGTAGCAGATGTTGTATCAGTATGCTGCTTCAGTCAGGTATGATACCTGATGCTACCATATGAGTCAGTACACTTAATGTGGCCTATTTGGCAACTATATTACATACATACATTGCTAAGGTAGACAGAGCACTAATTGGTTCCAAAAATCTGGATGTTCCAGACACATCTGTACAGAGGACTGGTATTGCCTGTACAATGGTTTCACATGCTGTATGCAAGGCAGATGCCATTACCACACTTTATAAAGTAATGGCATCATGAGGTAGTCACCTGCTATGCATGGTACACACGTCAAAATGGTATCAGCCACACAAAATATGATCCACACACACACACACACACACACACACACACACACACACACACACACACACGTACACACACCAGTATTGGGATTAGAACTTCTACCTATCTATTTCTACTATAGTGTTATACAATTATCAGATGCGACATAGAGCTTACACAATTGCATCTTGTCCAAAGATACTTGTAAGGTGAATGACATCAACAGGACTACTAAATTAGGATGATTATAGTGGAACACAACTCAGAATGGTATAACCTTCACAGTACATGATTCGCAAAACACACACACACACACACACACACACACACACACACACACACACACACACACACACACACACACATGCACACACTTGTCAATATTGGGATGAGAACTTCTGCCTATCTTGTTATGTCTAGAATGGTGTTACACAGTTGTCAGACACCCAAGGAACTTACATGGCTTCACCTACTCCAAAGGTACTTCTAAGGTGAATGACATCAACAGGACTACTAAGTTGGAGTGATGGAAATGGTACACAAGTCAAACTGGTATAACCCAAAATGTAAATGATTCTCTCACACTCACAAAGATTTGCCAGTATTCAGATTAGAACCCCTGCTTATCCAGTTATTTGTACTATAGTGATAGACAGTTACTGCATGCACTACAGAGCTCACTGGGCTTATGACTGGCCAAAGGTGCTGATAACTGCACAGCTGAGGTAAAGTATTACAGGTGGCAGGAAGTCTGCCTTCAGTTTCTCCCATACATCTTGCTAGTTATTTCTGTCTTGCTCTTCAAATAGCATTATAGCTTTGCACTTCAACAGGTTATTGTATCAATAAGTGTATCACACTTGGGAGCCATCAGCAGTGCTCGTTCATCAGGGAATTAGCCCCAGTACTTACTACTTATGACCACCCCTCCTGGCATGATTGAACTGCGGTTTTCTGTGCTTTCATCCATTAGCCTGATGCATTTGTCCATTCTGAGGCACTGTTGCAACTGCCTCATGTACACAGACAGCCCTCTCTTCTACACTCCAAACACTCAGATCAGTGAGAGTTACCTCTATATCATCAAATGTGGAAATATGCACTCTCCAGCAAAGACTGGACTAGCTGGTCAAGAGGATGATATCAACACCTGCACAACACGATGTGGACCACAGAGCTTGTCACAGCATCCACAATGACAGGCCTGACATACACTGAAAAGCCACACACCCACCTTCACAGAGCACTCAATGGACATTTACACAAACAGCACAGACCAGCAAGACAGTCACCCACTCAGACACCACGACATAGCACATGCCGATGGACATATATGGCACCTCCACAGTGTGGCCCTCAACCTAAGCTCCTAAGTCTGACCACCTTATACAATACAGTGATCATGCGTGACTCAGTACTGTGACACACAGATGTCCCTCTCACTATGTTGATTATGGAGGAGGTAACAGCCAACTGTCTATCATGTGCCAGCATCCAATACAGGACACACCCAGTCAGGCCACACCACAACAACTACAAGTATCACTCTGTCATCATCCATGTGAGTGTGAATGATATGACACACACCTCCCTGGGCAAAATGACAAGAGGCTTTGGTGAACACCCAGATTATGTGGTCCAGGCAGGTGTGACAGTAGCCCTGAGCAGTATACTGCCCTCACCCAGAATGATGCTGCAGTGCTATCAACAGATAATTGACTGCAACATTGGCATACATGTTGTGTGTCATTCTCAGGGGATCCAGTATCTCTCTGCTTGGGATAACGTGATTGACAGACCTCAATGCCTTGCCAGAGATGTCCTAAATCTGGTAGCCCTGAGTTTCCGCGTACTGGGTAACTGCCTTCCCACTCCTATAGTGCCTTATTAGGCAGTGTTCAAAATCAAACCACCACCGTAACAGCTAGACATGTATGCAATCTGAGGGCCATGCTGCTCAAAAGTAGACATATAGCTGTCACGATGCAGTCACTCAAAGTGATCCTCAGAGTGGAGGACATTGACATTTCTGCTGTAACTGAAATGTGGTTCACATAAGCAGACAGCAGCCCTGCACTAACAGGCTATGATGCATTCCACAGCTGTCAGTGCCAAAACATGGACTATACCTCCACAGGTGGTGTTGTCTCCATATCCATAATGGATATGCACACCTCCGGACTAGTATCTCAGCATAATGCATCGGAGGTACTTCCAGTAAAACTGACTTTGGGGAATAGTGCAATCCACACCATAGCCTGCTATAGTTCCCCAGTTATGTCCTTAGATTGTAGATGCACATTCCTCAATACCCTGGCATCTACAAAGGTCCAACCCAACACTGACATAGTAGGAGATTTCAACTACCCCTCCATCACCTGGGGAAAGTAGTCAAGTACCAGTACACTGGCACAATGCTTCATGGAATACATCGATTCCAATGCCCTGGACTGGCTCATACTGACCCTCAGTAGAGGGTGCAGCAACCTTGACTTGTGTTGATAACTTAAATATGGGACTGTTGCTCAACCACAGTTGTATATCCCTACCTGGTCAGATCCAAACATGATGTAATCAACATGGAGCTAAACAGCTCACCCGCACCCCCCCCCCACAAATGTAACCACCTTAACAACCTCTCCAATGCTGACATTGCAGTCATAAAATCAGGGGTGGATGACTTCATTGCACCCATCCCAATGGAAAATAGCTGCATGACTGCGACATCATACACATATGCACTGCACAGACATGTAATGGATGCATGGTACTAGCCATAGCCAACAGAACACAGTCACAATTGCCTGGCAGACACATGTTAAGACATTCAAACCACTGCCAATCATGTTACATACTCTACAGAGGTGTCTGTTAACTGAGTCTGCCACAGGAGATAGCAGTGAGGCTATCCCCAAATAGCACAAATCAAGGTGTGAAATAGGAAAGGTCTTTTGAAGAAAATGTATTCAATACAAATTTGTCTCAATGTTGATGAAAAGGAGGTAGTTGTGCTAATGTGCATACAACTGTGAAGAGTCCAGTGTCAGTGTTGGTTAGCCCAGTTCCTAATTACTGTTCATGTAATTTTATACACATATAGTCCTAGACTTAAACATCAGTCTAGATGCATATATATGCTATACAAGCCTGTACTAACTGCATGTGCCATAGGAGCACTTTCACTGCAAAAATCACAGGGCACTTATTTGACTGCCGTGATATCTCCAATTTATTGAAAGGTGTTTGTCGAATATGAAAATAGATTGAAATAAGTTAATGTAATTTTGTATTTTGACATCAGTACACTAGCATGATGATGTCTTTTGCTGGAATCAAACAGTCACCTAGGTAAGTCCACAAGCTAATGAAATGTTCATTAACCACATGGGCCACTGGTGAAGTCTTAACACAACTGTGATACACAAGCTATGTGAAGTCATGACAGCATATTGTTGTGTTACAAAATTGTTAAGGTAAAAGTTATGGGTGACACTTTTCCCACTGTATTTGTATGCATGACAACTATGGTGGATGTCATTCATGCATGGCACTTTACTGAATCACACTGATATTGTTCATTCACTGTGGCACTTACGACACACATGGACAAGCAAAACCAGCATTGTTAGAGTCAAATCTCCTACCTATCTAGTTACACAATCTAAAAAATACAGTATGAATTGCAAGCACTACAGTAGAAGTCTGACTAAGAGGAGAGAGTGCACATTTGATAGGATAACCTCATTAGTGTGTTGCAGAGAAATATGAGGTAAAAGTGGGATAAATTACAGAGGGGGTTGTCTCCAAAGTTAAAGTTTTTCCCTCAGTGGAAGTGGGCATAGCACATCTGTCATCGGGGCTTTACTTACCATACAGAAGAATCTTTCACAGACACACACACACACACACACACACACACACACACACACACACACACACACACAAACATATACACACACACATGCACACACAGAGCTGAACCAACTAGTTACTCAATCTAGAGCACACAGTATGAATCACAAGTACTATAGGAGAATTCTAACTTTAAAGGTGTAAAACTGCACATTTGTAAATATATTTTCAAGAACAGCAAGTGTGTATCACGGGTTTTGCGGAAATGCATGTGTCTGGACAGGCCAACATAACATCAATGTGCTTGGCCCATGTCATTAAATACTTTTCGGATAACATCTCTATATTGTCATTTGTGCACATTGCATTACTGTGAGTGGCATGTACCTGTTTCACACTATGATGCTTCAATGACAATCACAATGGTAAAATGGTGGATTGTCAAGCAAGCATTCATGGCAGTTCATACTGGGTGAGTTGTATGCAAAAAGCAATCATTTATTGTTTCACTGTCAGTTGTATTGTCTCATGTTTGGACAATGTGTATTAACAATACCAACAGGCATTTCCAAAATAAGATAGTGTACAGCTGAATAACAATGATAGATTATGTGCGAAAACATTACACAACATTGTGCAGTTGTTAAGTGTTTGAGTGCAGACATACCTTATCAGACTGATTTATGTGAATCAACATAACTGTTAAATACAGATACCTTGGTTATAACATTCCATTAACACATACAGCAGTTGTACAATCCACTCGCATAATTCTTTGTGGTATTTTTTATATGTTCTTCATATTGATCACTGCTGCAGCAGCCTTATCAATATAGGTTATATCCTACCAGGGGTATAACAGGCTGCCAGCTTTCAAGTTTCAGGGCAACTTCCATATGCCCATATTGTCAATCACTAAAGATGAGCTGAATAAAAGATGGGTTTGGGTGCAAAGCCCTTCAGAGATTTCTTGCCACTGAAGAGTACACTCCTCTGCAGCTTTGTAGGATTGAAAGTCAGCTTGTGCTTTCTTTTGCTGGACAGACAAGTTCCCTTTGGGGAAAAATGATGATTTATTACTTTCCTCGTTATGACTGTAACATACTTTTAAAAGGAGCACTCATTTTTCTGTCAGTTTTAAAGTAGTGTAAACTAACTGATGATATATTTCTGTGACGGCATTGTATTTAATTTTCCATTGAGGGCTGTCATAGTGTTTGAAAGTGCTTTTTACTGTATTTTTGTGTCACAAAGTAGCTTTTGTGGACTGGTGGTTTTACCATCATTTGCTGCTTGTCTTCTGTGGGAAAAGGGCACCAATTTTGGCTTCACTATGAAACAGATTGTTATTCTCGCTGTATATTTAGAGTGGGATTTTTTATTTATTTATTTATTTGTGGAACAGATGCCCATTTCTTTTCTTTTTTTTTTTTTTTGTATTAGAAAGAGAGGACTGTTGGGGAAGGTGCTTAGGAATAAGATGGTTAGGTAGTTAGATATAGTAGATTAGGTAGCAGGCACAGACATATGGGATATACAGACAGACAGGGAGTGTGATAGACACAAATACTTGAGGGACACTATGATTGAAGAAAGGTAGGGGACATCAGAGGTGCATCTGTGTCTAGCTTGAGCACAGTGAGACACTATTCCTCACCTGCTGAACTGTTACCACTGTCTCATGTGTCAATTTCCTGGGTGAATGCAGGATGTGACATTGATTTGGCAATCGGATGCAGGACCTTTTTAACTCTACTGATTCAGGCACTGAATCCCTTCTCCATTATGCCCATCATCAACCCTGTTAGCCCTTGATGGGTGACAAAATCACCACCTCCACAAATTCTGCTCCCAGAGGGTACCACTGCATCAGTAGTAGGGGCAGAGCTACCTGACAGAGGTGTATCAGATAAAGTAGGAGTTGTGGAGGCAACAGTTACCAGTTGTCTCCTAGATATGCTGGGTGTCTGCTGTGCTGCCTGTGGTGGTGCTGCTTCATTGACCTTTGAAAGTATGGTGGACCAAACTACAGTGGTTTTCCTACTTCCTTGCGCTGATGGTCAGTTTGGTTTCAGCAGCAATGTATCCCAAAAAAAGAGAGATATGGTTGGAGAGACCAAATAGCAAGAACAAAATAAATGGTATACCACTTTATTTTATTATTTCTCTAGATAAACAAATATGATGCATAATTATGTTTACCTTTGACACATTCAGATATTATGAAAATACATTAATGTAGCATAATATATATAAGTCTCACTGCTGTTATATAAGAAATGGACAAAATTAATTATGTTGTTGTATATATTCTTTCCAAGTTAAGAAATTCATTTATCAGCACTGAATTGTAAATGTCCTTCAGTATTGCAGTTAATATTTTAAAAATGCTATCCTGCAGTAAAGGCAAATTTCTGTTAAAAAATAATGGTCCTAGAACTGATGGAATACTAGATCAGATATAGAAATTATGTCATTATCAACTAGATTTTTATTTTACAAAATCCTATTAAAAATAAAAGAATGGTGCCTTGTGCTCATCTTGGAAATATTCCCCATATAACTCCATTTGTTCAAACCAAATAAACATCTTTCTCTTTGTTCTTCTATACACTATATCACTTTTAACTGTTGACTGTAAAATGTTTATGCCTCTTCTTTCTCACAAGTTAAAAAGATAATACCTATGGTAATAAATGAAGATCAAATGGGTTTTACACTGAAGAGAAACTCAAGAAAGCATTAAAAGAATATTTATCTTAATAGATATTTCCATGGATTCAGCAAGCCCTGCACGGCATGCAAGACTAGTGCAGGAGCTTCAGCAGGAATATGTCTGCTGTGTGATCCAGGAATAACCTGTAGGGATGTGCACGGGTGCTCCTGCACTAGTCCTGCATGGACTCAGCCCCTGTATGCAAATTATCCCATTTGCAGGAGAAATCCATGCAAATGATGTGAATTCGCAATCCAGAAAGCTGGAGACTGACCATGGAGGACTAGTGTAATCAGCAGAAATGTACTCCGCCAGTAACGGAGTACATTTCTGCAAACTACAAAACGGAGCCATGACAGCTCCAAATAAAGGGTGGATATTATGCAGAAAACATGCCAATGGCAAACTATAAGCCCACTGGCATGGAAAACAGTTGCAAAAAGAAAAAAAAATCAACTTTTATTTTTTTTAGCTGATCTCAGCTGTTTAAGCGTAGGGCTGCAGCGCGCAAACGGGGTCGGACAGAAAATAAGAAAAATAAAATAAAATAAGCATTCTAACCAAAATCACTTCTTCTACTTTTGTCTTTTCCCAGTTAGGGGCTGCCACAGCAGATCACCTGCCCGCTCATGATTGGCAGTGGAGTTTTACAGTGTTGAGTTGCCAGCCCAGTGCTCAACCTTCCACAGAAGGCACAAAAATGCACAGACTCACATCTAGGGCTAATTTAGAATGTCAAATCCACCTACAGCATGTCTTTGGAATGTGTGAGGAAACCAGAGCACCCGGAGTAAACCCACATGGCTACAGGGAGGACATGCAGACTCCACACAGAAGGCAACCCAGCTGAGGATTGAACCAGAGAACCCCTTGCTGTGAGGCAGTAACGCTAACCACTGCACCACTGCAGCTGCCCTATTCTAATCAAAATCACTATTTTGTCATTATACTCAATGGCAGGCAGAAGACAACATGGCCAGTGAATAGTGATTTTTAAGGGGGGAGGCTCAGTGTGGGACATGTAACTATGCATCAGCAGGCAATCCTATGAAAATGAGGGGAATGATACTGAAACCCAGATTTCCCCTGCATACTAGTCAGCACCCTACAGTGTAAGAGTAGGAATAGCTTGATGCAAGCCTAGGAGTTAGCTGATATTATATGGGTGTGTGTCAGGCATACTGTAAGTGGATTGGAGCCCTGTGGGTCAGGTTTGCCCTTAGCTTAGCATAGCTAAGCAAGGGTGTGTGTCTGAGGCTACCTAACACTCTTTACAATGCCTAAGTGGGTGTGCATGCCATGCACCGGGTTTTAAAAGGGAAAAAAAATAAACCAGGAAATAGCAGCTCTGTGCACATTTGAGCACTGTGTTTGCGCGGCGCACCCCTGGGCTTAAACAGGAAGGCAATGGGAAGGGAAAACTGCAGTAGGAAGGTAATCTAGGAGAGCTAGCATAGCTGGCAGGTGAAATGTATCAGAATCAGCCAATTACACAGGCAGCAGCCCAGTCCAGCCCAGAACACTACTATAAACTATGCAAACACCTTTCCCTCTGGTTTTTCCCACATACTCTACACCACTGGTGTATACAAGTGGGGACATTTTAACAAATAAAAACAACAGAATGATAGGGGCTGCAGCAGCTATCAGACATTGACATGTGGAAGAGGCTGAGGGTGGTGAGGATGAGAATGCTGTCGACCAATCCACAGTTAGGAGACGGAGAAGGGTGTACAGACCCAGGGTAACCTACCAGGGGCTACATAAACTGGAGATAGTGGAGTGCTATAGGGTGGACATGGACCACCAACAGCAAATTGTTGAGCAGTACCGGCCATGCCTGACACACAGAACTAATAGAGCGGAACCCATCCCAGTGGATACCAAGGTATGTATAGGCCTAGGAATACTATCCACAGGTACCTCCCAAAGCCCAACTGGGGATATCATGAGGATCTCACAGGCATCAGCATCCAGAGTATTCCACTAGTTCCTGGATGCCATGTTAGCACATGCCAGTGAGCACGTATATTTCCTCAACACCCATGAGGTGTTGGCCAGCAATATGTGTCTCTTCCACCAAATAGCAGAATACCCAGATGTGGTGGGTGCTATAGACTGTATGCACATATGCATCAAAGCACCACCCGGTGAACAGGGTAGGGTCTACATCAACTGCAAGGGCTACCCCTCCATCAACTGCCAGGTTGTGTGCGATGTCCAGGGCATTAAAATGAATGTGTGTGCTGGCTGCCCTGGAAGCTAGTACGATTCCCATATCTGGCATCTGACTCAGCTATACCAGACATTTTCCAATGCGGACATCCCTTACGGTCACCTAGTAGGGGATGCTGGTTAGGCACTGGAGTCGTGGCTGATGACACCCATCAGAAATGCACACACACCCGAACAAGAATGACATAATGAGACACATGCACACACCAGAATCATAATAGAGCATGTGTTTCAGATGCTCAAGTCACAGTTCCGGTGCCTGGACACATCCGGTGGAGCCTTGCAGTACTCACCAGCTACATGTACCCAAATTGTTATCATATGTGCCATGCTACACAATATGATCCTGCAGAAACAGCTGCAGCAAAAACATCATGGAGCAGGGCCACACAGCCTCCCACCAATGCCAAGGCCAGCACAGGCACAGAGTGACTTGGAGGAGGAACAACCTGAGCCTGCCCTAGTAGGCAGATGAAGGCATGCCCAGTAAGCCATGGCCTTGGCAAAGAGGCAATGCATAGCACATACACTGACACAGTAGGGACCCAGGGAATGACACCTCTCTCTGACTCGCACATACAGTAAAAGGGATGCCAAACATGACACTACCTGTGCTCGACCATGTACAGGGAGTGTACTATGTGCATCCGACATATGCAGCTCCCAGCACCATCCTCAATACTGGAATACTCACAAGGTAAGTCACTCTCCTTACTGATTGCTGATTGGAGTAGTATGTGTTGTTACTTGTATCTATGGTATGGATGTGAGCATGCAAGGGAAGCAGGTGGCTTAATGGGATGTCAGCAGATAGTAGACACTTATAGTGGCAGCATGAGATCTGTAACAAATACGGGTGTTACTATAGTAGCTAGTGCTACACATGGTGACAAATCCTCTGCAGGAAATGTGCTGGGCCACATGTGTGTCCATATGACACACACATGCCAGTCAGGGAGGTTCACATACCCAACAACAGTCACAGCCAGCAGGACAGGTGTAGACAATCACAAACAAAGGCTGTGCTAAGGCCACTGAATGATGCCTATGGGTAACAACCCCCACAGGCCTACACAGACAGACTACATCAGGTCAGGCAGTGGGATGTTAGTACTGAAGAGTAGGAAGTCAGTCACTAATATGTAGGTCAATCAAACATAATACCTGTAGTACACTGACATGCCTCTAGTCAGCATGATAAGTTAGAAAACAGAATGAAATGGAGTACCTGACATACCCATACAGTCATAGCAAATGTGTACAAGGGTCAGGTGTGCCCCCCCGATCCTGTGTAGCAAAGTCAGGTGTGCTCCCTCACAGCCTATATAGACATGTTGTAACAGTCAGTTGTGCCCCCCAATCCTATGTAGACATGTAGTAACAGTCAGGTGTGCCCCCCATATATTATGTAGACATTAGTAACAGTCATGTGTGCCCCCCAGTCCTATGTAGAAATGTAGTAACAGTCAGGTGTGCCACCCCAATCCCATGTAGACATGTAGTAACAGTCAGGTGTGCCCCCCAATCTTATTTAGAAATGTAGTAACAGTCAGGTGTGTCCCCCCAATCCTATCTAGAAATGTAGTAACATGTATGTGCAGGTGTAATACCAGTGGAGCACAGATGCCCAGAGGTGGTCAAGGTAGCAGGATAGATTGCAGCATTTGCACAATATGCAGGTATGTGTGTGTTAGGTTGGTGTGTGTTTCATATTGTGTGAGAGTGGTCAGTATGTATGCATGTTCAGGTATGACCTGATGGCCATTGCCACTACTGCTGATGACAGGGCCAGGTCCTCACAACTGCAGTGCCAAAAGACAATTCCCAAAACTATAACACATTCTAGCAGTAAGCCATTGTAATATGTGTCACCATCTGATAGATTGACATGGCATGGCTGTTGGGCTAGATATATAAGCAGTACACAGGGGAAAGTACCCCCAGACATACAGTATATAATGTGTAACTGTGAAATGGACACACCCTTGGAATTGTACATACAGGTATGCATCACACCATCTGGGCCTGTAGTAGGGGATATCGGTGTTGTCTGCCCGAACACTTGCAGATCACAAAGGTGGTAGGACTGATGTCCTGGGAAACAGATGATGTACCTGCACATGCCAGCATAACTGGAATGCCCCATGCATATCTGTGTGGCAGATACAAGTAGTGTCCATAGCGCGCATCCACCCAGCTCACCCAAACACTACCCACAGGTACCTCTCTGGTCATATCCCTGCTGTTGGGAATGGGTACAATACGACCCCACCTGTATATGGCAATAGTAAAAGAATGCAGCATGCAGTGCAGGTGTCCCATGCAGGTGTGTCCCTAGCTGTAGGTAGCACCCTGCCAGCATCTGTACCACCTGATCAAGACTGATTAAAAGTATTGGCATGAACACCTAGCAAACCTACCATGTCACCCCAGGGGAATATACTGTATGGCTGTCTGAGACTGCAGGACTGACAGAATGCAACAGCCTTCCACAGCTGGCCCCCATCACCACCAAATGGCCTACAGGCCTCAGCCAAAGGCCTGTGTCTCATACATACTGCAATGCATGTTATGTCATGGACACCAAAATAACAACATAACACACTCCACATAAGCCATATGCAAGGCCATGTTGACAAACCACAGTAACATGTCCACCATGTCCCACTGCATGAACTGTGGACCAACATCATAACACAGCTGTGATGAGGTGATAACCTTAGGGAAAGTATCAGAGAATGTATGCATAATGTGTGGAAGAGGATAGAATAACAGGGGTGGGGGGTGAGAACATGGAAAGTGCAAGGTCCTACACACAGCTGTGTGCATACACTATCCCTGGCTGTAAACACATAAATGGGTGGCTACAAAGATGCCCACACACCACAATAGGGGTCATTTCCTGACTCATGGCCCCTGCCTCTGGGTAACCTGTGTGAATCTGCACAGCTGTGAGGTGTTGCCACAGCAAGATAAGGCCATACTGTCATGTAAATGGATGTACAAGTATGGGAACCTCTGACAGCACTGTACCAAGGTGCTGAACCAGATACACAGACCCAGCATCAAGTGTCTGCAGCTCCCCCTCCAGAATGGCATAACTTACCATGTATATGTAGGAGTATGCCCACAATACCGGACACAGCTGCAGTCACCCTTGTCCCCCAGGACATCACTGTGAGCAAGAATGTCTACCTGGCAGTACTTGAAGACATAAAACATCACAATGTATAAAAGCACACATGTCTGAATATCTCTGCGAACACCAGCACCATGCAGCAGAAGCAGCACAGACACAATCACCTTTACTACACACTATCCCTTGCACAGTTTGTCCCCATATTGCCAAGTGATCTACAGATACCCTGCAGAAACAGTTTGCTACCTGTAGGTGTACAACACAAAGGTCTGCACTGAAGTACAAACTACCTGGAATGGATCCACACATTCAATACAGAAGGTCATACTGGGCATGCTCACACACAAACAAATGAAGCCCATGTCTGCAAACAACAGAGAACCCTACATATCTGACAGTTGCAGATGTTAGTGCATACACTCCTCAGTATGCACCGGTTATGCTTTGCACATACTTTGGATAGGAATACAGACATATATCCAAGGACAACATACTATAATAAGCCAAATGTTGATATACATAGATGTGTGGAAGAGAATGACTGTGACAAAGAGCTATCCATCATGAGGCCTGTCCCACCCAGCACACAGCCAAATGGCTACAACCACATGATGTGTAAATGTCACTCACTGTAGAAATTAGCCACTGGTATCCGTCAGCATTACAGACTATGTGGTGCAAGTGCTAGCTCTGCAGCATGACTGTACAAGGCAGTAGTCATCTAGCAGCTGTATACACGTACCTGTGGAATATAACCCTGCATGTGCTGCATGTGGTGTGTCATCCTCTAGATGAATGGGTTATGGCCCATGCACACACACTGCCCTCCCCATAGCCCTACTGTGACAAACCTGCTGATGTCATCCACTTTGAAATACACCTTTGGGAATGGAGTAGCTCAGTGATCTCTGCGGTGCTTCCTAAAACTGCCTAAGGCTGTAGTGTGATAAACCAATTAGGTATGAGTTTTAATCCCATACATGGCAACTGTGTGTGTGTGTCTGTCTGTGTAGGGAGCAATGCTTTTTAGGCTAGTCAACCTCACTACAATTCATACTCCCTACTTTGGCAAGGCTGCTGATGTCATTCACTGTGAAATACACCTTTGGGAAAGATGTAGCCCAGTAATCTCTGTGTCGTGTCCTATAACTGAGTACCGCTGTCATGTGATAAACCTGTTAGGTAGGAGTTATAATCCCAGACATGGCTATTGTGTGTTTGTGTGTCTGTCTCTGCAGGGAGCGATGCTTTTTCGGCTAGTCGCACTCAGTACAATTCAAATGCCCTACTTTGGCAAGGCTGCTGATGTCATGCACTGTGAAATACACCTTTGTGAACAACATAGCCCAGTAATCTCCATGGTGTTTCCTATAACTGCGTAATGCTGTAGTGTGATACACTAGTTAGCTAGTAGTTTTAATCCCAGACATGGGAACTGTGTGTGTCTGTGTGTGTCTGTCTGTGTAGGGAGCAATCCTTTTTTAGGCTAGTCACACGCACTACAATTAAAATGCCCTAATTTGGCATGGCTGCTGATGTCATTCATTGCAAAATACAGCTTTGGGGAAGGTGTAATCCAGTAATCTCCATGGTGCATCCTGTAACAGTATAATGCTGTAGTATGATATAGTATTCTGGTAGGGATTCTATTCCCACAGATGGCAAGTGTGGATGTTTGTGTGTGTGTTCCTTTGTTTGTGTAGTGAACAATGCATTTTAGGCTAGTCCTGCTCACTACAGATCAAATGCTCTACTTTGGCAAGGCTGCTGATATCATTCACTGTGAAATACACCTTTGGTAAAGGTATAGCCCAATAATCTCTGTGGTGCATCCTATAGCACTGTAATACGTATTATGATATATTACTCTGGTTGGGGTTCTATTCCCACACATGGCAAGTGTGGAGGTTTGTGTGTGTGTCCCTTTGTTTGTGTAGGGAGCAATGCATTTTAGGCTAGTCACACTCACTACAGGTCAAATGCCCTACTTTGGCAAGGTTGCTGATGTCAGTCACTGTGAAATACACCTTTGGGAAAGTGTAGCCCAGTAATCTCCGTGGCGCATCCTATAACATCATAATGCTGTAGGTAGTGTGTTATAGTACTCTGGTAGGGATTCTATTCCCACACATGGCAAGTGTGGATGTTTGTGTGTGTGTTTCTATGCTTGTGTAGGGAGCAATGCTTTTTAAGCTAGTCACACTCACTACAGCTCAAATGCCCTACTTTGGCAAAGTCACTGATATCATTCACTGTGAAATACACCTTTGGGGAAAGAATACTCCTGTAATCTCCGTGGCACATCCTATAACTGTGTGAAGTGCTATAATGTAATAAACTAGTTAGATAGGAGTTCTAATCCTAGACATTGCAGGTGTGTGTCTATGTTTGTCATTTGTATCCTGGGTGGCGGTGACTGTGAATGTGTAACAACCGGATTCATTGTAAAGTGGGTTTTGCAAATTTATTATATGATGGCCTTATTATATTTCACAATGTCCACCTTACAGAGATAACAGATGTGAAATAGCCGAGAGGCTGGGGTGCCAATCCATACACTACATGTGACATCAAGGCCTGGTGAACAAAGTTAGCAACCCTTGTATTACCCAGAGAATACTCCCAACCCATGTCTCATACACAAACACGCTTGCCTAGGCAACAACTGCTATGTTGGTAGTACCCTGCATATTGCCCATAGATAGTAACCACGGTGTGATTACAGTGGACTACAAAGGGCATGGCACCCTGTCTGTCAGTACAATAGGCACATACATGCAGACAGTGCATCTTCATTATGTTCCCCATTGGACAACTGCAACACCTGTGGTGCCATCAAAAGAGACCCACAAAGGACATACCATGCCTTAAACACATGTCCTGTATGGAGAGATGCCACTGACACCAGGGAATACCTAAATCATGCTATCAATGTAGGGGCAGGGTCAACCTGCTGTCCATTACCAGTTCCCACCACATGAGGCCAGGACTGGCATATCTGATGATAGCAATCTGTGTACACAACATGAGCCAGACACCCCAGGTACAGTTCTACATGTAACTGTACATGCATGTGGGACATGTGCACATCCCAGACACCGTCCATGTCATGGACTAAAGAACACATACATGGCAGGCAATGCACAGCAATGGCCACACACAATAGTTACCCAGGTGACTGGATGGTGAATACAATACCCATCTGTGTGGACCAATCCAGACACTACACCCCTGAGCCACACTTCAGACCATTGTCATATGGCTTGATGCCAAAGTATACCCATCACCTAGCCTTGTATAGCTGTCTGGCACAGTCAACCATTACACACCAGTGAAGCAATGCAACCATGCATGTCAGTACTGGAACCCTGTATCTGTGTGTGTGGTGTATGATGCTTTTGATCACATTCACACTCACTACAACCCCCATTGGCATACTGAAGCATGCTGTCTGATGTCAGACACCTCTACATACCCTTTGCCCCATATAACTTCTGGATAACCCCTGTGGTGCATGTGATACCTGCACAGTACTGTATTGTGGCAAACTAACTAGTGAGGATGTGTATTCCTGACCCTGACAACTGTGTCAATGTGTGTGGGTCCCTGAGAGAGTGTGGCTGTGTTGACACTGACACCTGTTCATGCGGCAGGCCCGTGTACTACACCTACCGTATAGCTACCATATCACTGTTGCAGATGTCATTCACCAACACATATATATTTGGAGAGCTTCTCAACATGTAAGCTATGTGGTGCATCCAATAACTGCATAGACATGTGATAGGAATACATAGTCAGTCAGGGTTTTGATACCCTGTACTGGTAGGTGTGTGACACAGACATGCTAAGTTTTACTCTCCCACCCCTCCAATCCTTATCTTTGCCTCTGTTTGCCTCTCACACTCCCTCTCTGGTGGATGTGGAGACTTACATCTGCTTTGCTTAAGCAGTAGCAAGTGTTTTTAAAGTGATGCTCATGATCAGCTGATGACCTCTGCATGAATTGCAGCCCTCCTCTAGCTGATTGCATGTGGAACCGCTGTGGTAACATTCCCATAGCCAGTTGCATGGAAACACACTCCAATATCTAGGAACATCATGTTGGTGTTGGACCTTTTCATTCACTGTGAGCAGGACCTAGGTCTGTTGTTTGGCAAACAGCATCTCAGATGAATTGGGGATTTACCTCTAACAACATACACTGCGGAAACAGCCCATCACACAAGAGGGAGATGTGCCTGACATGACTACAGAATGTAAGTGTTGCTATACTGCATTAGAAGTAATGTTGGTTTATCAGGGTGTGTGCGGATATAGCTGGTCTACATGTTTTAACCCCATCTATAGGGTCACTGCAGACTGGGCAGTGTGTGGTGCCTTCTGTTTCTTGTGTTACTCACATAGCACCTATCTGAGAACTGCAGAAGCATAGTGTGAGGATTGCAGTCAGTACATGGTGACAGACATGTGAGTTACTGACCTCATATCCCTCATAGGACATATGTCGCAACAAACCCTATTACAACAGTAAATGTATAAGGTACTGGCCCTGTGTTTGTGCCTCCAGCCACAACTTTGTCATCCTGTGTACATATGTCATGAAGTAAGAGGTGCATATGTCCTGTACACCATAACTTATTGACATCATATCTGAAAAGCCAGTGAGATAGCAGACCGCAACACATGTTATGTATAGTAGAGGTTATCTTTGAGGACATACCCTGGGAACTCAGTGGTTGTGTGTACAGTACTGAGGTCTGTGTACTTATGGTGATTGTTGACAGTATGTGTATTGTGAATATATACCTTTGCCTGTTTACAGACTGTGGTAGATGTCATTGTTCTTGGTCCTGTTCTATCTGATGTTACATGTTGCTCCATTGTATATTACCCTATCGGTTTACATGTTTGTAGGCCAAACACATGCATGTCCCATACCACAGACAGGTATCGGAGCACACTGTGTAGTGGCCCAGTATATGTAGGGTTAGTGTGTGAGTGACACATATGAGGATGGTGTTGATCAGATAGTCCATATACTGTAATATTATGCTAGCTACCATATGTGGCTGTGGCTGTGTTCACATTGATTGCGGTTATGCACTTTCACACAGGTGTCTGTGCTGTGACATGCCTGTAGAGCCTGCTATATATGTAGGTACATATGCATTCCTCCATAAGAGATGTAGGCCAGTGTTGTGGCAGTTTGCTTGTAGCCTGCACAATGCTTTGTTGCATGCCTAGCAGCTTAGTGTACTTACTCAGTGTGATGTTATGTCCACATACTTGCCAGATGTACTGCTGGCAGACCACCATAACAGTCATTTATGTCAGACAAAGCAGTGGGATGCTGTACAGCTGTATGTAACTAACAAGTGGGTAGTATGTGGCCATGGCATGGCTGTACCAGCTTTTATGTGTCAGGACAGACAGGGGTGTGTGAATGCATAACCTATAGGGGCAAATGCCTACCAGTATTTACGTGATATACCTATCTACATGGCTATTAACATCCACATTGTCAGGCTTGGTCCAGATGTCTTGCACTAAGGGGTTCTGTGTATACTTCTGGACTAACCAGAGTGTGTCAGACTGTCCAGTCAGACTGTCCACATTTATTGGCCATATCTCTGCTGTACTCCACAGGATCATTAGTGTGCTAGCAGTGGTACTGTACTGTGATGTCCTTAAGATGTCTGTCTGCAGCCAATGGCACACATGGTAAAAGCAGATGTGACCTCCCACACACAACATGTCTGTGAAGACAACCCCTATCACAGTAGCAATAGTCTACATATATATCTGCACTACATACCTGACACCCCTTCCACTAAAAGGTTGGGACTATTGAAGCTGAGGTAGGGCTCCACTCTATGTTCAGGACATATGGTGGACATATATGTATATATAATTATCAATATAGCTATATAGATATATATACATATCGACATACATAGATGGATAAATATATATATATATATATATATATATATATATATATATATATATATATATATATATATATATATATATTTATCCATCTATGTATGTTGATATACATACATACACATACATATATACACATCAATATATGTCTACACATATACAGATAGAGGTACATATGCACATATACTTATGGATATCTGCATATATATTAATAGTAATAGGTATATCAGAATAGATATGTATGCACATATAGTTATGGATCTCTGCATATATTTCTACATAAATAGGCATATCTGTACACATACAATGTGCATACATATATAGCTATATATACATATATGTGTGTGTGTATATATATATATATATATATATATACATATACATATATATATATATATATATATATATATATATATATATATATACATATATACACACACACATATATATATATATATATATATATATATTTTTTTATGTATGTACATATATATATATATATATATATATATATATATACACACACACACACACACACACACACACATATATATATATATATATATATATATATATACACACATATATATATATATATATATATATATATATATATATATATATATATATATATATATATATGTGTGTGTGTGTGTGTGTGTGTGTGTGTGTGTTGTGTACATACAAAGAGATGTACATATGGCCATATATATGTTGCGCTATACAGATATGTATACAGACATATGTATGTATATACATGTGTATGTACATGTAGACATATATCAACCTATTAAATGTATATATCCATATTCATGTCATGGTAAACCTCACGGTTGTGTATACTCTCCCAGATGTATCTCACTGTATGTATCTACTATGTGCACATTATGTTAAAACAACATGTAATGCAACAGTCATATTAATAACAAGTATTACAGACTTGTGGAAGTAAAGGCAATTGTTCAATACTAATCAATATGTGTATTGACAGATATCTTGGAAAAACAACAGCGGTTTTCACAGTGGTCATAGCATAATGATTAAGTGTTGTGACTTTAGTGTACAGAGTCCTGGGTCCAAGATCTGCAAGGGCTCTTTATTTTGTTGCTGGGCAGAACAAGGGCTGTCAGATGCAGAGTGGTTAAGGCAGTTTTGAACAGCTTTAAGCGCATATGCGCGGGTTTGTGTGAAGCTAAGCGGTGCAAAGCTACGGGTAAACATACATGTGCTTACATAGTGTAGACTTCGCTTACCAGTGAACAAATTAGCTTAGCTGTTATATTGCAGCAATGTTGATATGTGTTAAGCATGGCTTAGCTGTAGCAACTAGTTCACACCACCCAGTCTGATAACATAGCAGGGTAATGTCATCTGTAATAAGTGTATGTAATGCCATGTACAATACATGTGCCTATGTGCTGTCATTACAATAGCAAGTTGTGTGAGGGTCATGTCTGGGACACAGATGAATATGAGGACTGTACAGCACTGTTATCCATGTGACTGATTTACATATAGGGGTAGTAGCCTAGGGTACGTGCTGTCACACTGGCATGTGGTGTATCATAGCGGTACTACTGTTGACAGTGCCTATCCATGCAAGAGTAGAGTGTTAAATGTAGTGCTGACATTAGACACACCTGCAGGCAGCGCTGGACTCTGAGGTCTCTCTGTTGTATCCCTGGTGTGTCCCAGTATATAACCCCTACTAGGTAATCATCTGACATGTGGAATGCAACTATAGACTACCGTCTGTACAGCACATGATAGCAAGGGCTCCTGACATGTAGTTATGGTATACATATTGTTGTCAAATGTCTATCTGTCAACACATTCATCCTACTGCATAGTTACTTGCCAAGCTGATGTCTGTCAGTCCCTGTACAGATGTGCAGATGGGAGGCATCCCACTGGAATATGTACAGGTATCCTAATCTTGATTGACACTGACATGTCTGCCCATCTGTGTAAGAAATGGCACATATTAGAGATAACACCCTGTACGCACCATATGCCACGGGTACCTCCACTACACTACCACAGTCAACTGAACATGCCTGGGTACAAGTCTCCATCACATACAATAACCATGTGTTGTAATGCATGTTGCATGCATGTCAACTTGATCACTTCAGTGGTCATGTGCAGGAGGCACATGGAGGAATGGCTGATGCATATCACTCTCACCCTGAGGGTCACCACAGTAGTGTCTGTTGATAGCTTGCCTGCTGCCTCATGTCAGGTGGCAGGATAGCACTGTTCACACAGCCGCTACACAACACATCTCTCCTTGGACAATAGCTAGGTACCCAGCTATGACCACCTGCAGAAATGCACCCCAGCACTGACACATGGGTACATGTGCATGCCTGAGTATAGCAGTGTCTGTGTGTTAGCACACCTGTATATCGGAATTACATGAGGGTCTTCACAACCACTGCAGCACCCAATGTCACAGCCAGTTGTGGCTGCTGCTGTATGGGACATTACATGTACCATGTTATGCTCCTCTCCACACCAGGTACACGAGCCTTGCAGTACCATCACAACAGTGTTGCATAAATGGGTTGATAGGCATCAGATACCCATTGTATTCTGGCAAGTGTGTGTATGTGTGCATGCCTGTTTATCTGTAGGGTACAGCATTCCAAGGCCACATACTCTTATTACAATACCCATTGCCACACAGTAGTACAGATAGTTTTGTTGCTGCCCATAGGTGAGGCATGACAATGCAACACTCTGCTATGCGTGTGGCATGTGCATTAGATGCATATCCCTGTAATGCCACTGTCGGGATCTACAAGGTGGTGTATTACAGTTATGGTCAATGTGTGATGTCATCATGGGTTTCAGGGAGTACAATATCCACTGGGGATGTGGGTGCTGTGTACACTGTCATTACAGCAAGGTACACCCAGTATATGTCCCATGTACCACATCATGATTACCACTGTCACCATCAACCATACAGGTAACTAACAGCACAATCCAGGCCAATTATGCATATGCTGTGTGGAGCCTACCTGTAATACATTGTACATACACTCAAGTTAGTTAGCTATGCTAGGCCCAGGTCTTTTGGATGTGTGTCTACCTGTTATGTGTCTGTTAATGTGTATATGAAGGTATGTCACACTATGTGTTGTCCATATACACGCATTACATCCCCAATAGCATATTGTACATGTCTGGGGATGTTCTGCATGTAACATGTAACCTGGGACACACATAACCATAAACACTGTGTGGTGTGTGCAATGGAAGCCACACACTTCAGTGTCACTACATACCTAGGTAGGGGTCTAGTCCCAGTGGTGCCAATTAACAGTGTACATGTATGTGGATGGGTCTACATCAGGAAGCAGATTATACATGCCCCATCAGATCACTTGTCTATGAGTCACAGTCAATAACTGTTATACAAACCTGTGACATGTGTTCAACTATACCCCAGATAAGTCACAGCCATGGTGTCACCGCATTGCCATACCCTGTTGTGGAATATGACTGCAGACCATCCTCATGCTGACACATGTACACATACAACACAAATGGATAACATTATAGAGCCCACAATCAACCAGTGTTACTAAAAGCTATAATGCATCATTGCTGGATGGCTACACTACCTGATATATATGCATTACAGTTTACTCCTTACATGTTACACTGCAGTACTGTAGTACACTGTAGTACAGTAACCATGTGCATGCGAACCATATTAGCCTATCACTGCATCAATGGTATGGATGACAGGGATGTGGCACAGGTATCATCATATGCACAGGGTGTGTTGTTGGTTTGCCAGATGCCAAGGGTGGGCCATATATTTGACACCATGTGTGTGGGTAAGGGTTGTACTGAGGTGAACTGGGCATGGTGATGTGGTGTGTGTAGGCATGGGGTAGACCTAGGTGTATTTGTATAGTGTGTGGGTATGCATGCACACAGTTCTGCCATGTGGCTGCCCTACACAGATGTTTACGGACAGCTGCATACCATACCTGACAGGGTGTGCACTTCACTGCTTCCAGCCACAGACACCTGGACTGTGCCTGCCAGGGGTTCCATGGGCATGTCCAGGTACGGGCCTCGATGTGCTACTCTCACCTGACGATGACAAATCTCCGCTGGTACCAGGTCCCTTCTGGGACTGGCCATGACCATGTGCTCATAGCCTGCTGTGGTGTGGTGTGTATATTGCCCCCTGACAGTGCCGGGGCTAGTACTGCCACTATGGGAGACCCTTGGTGTCCTAGCACATCCACACTGACTGTCAGCTGTTGGTGTTTCTGGCATATGTCCATGAAGCCATCACCGCACTCCCACCACACATTCAAGCACAGACAGACCACAGTCGATGAGGGCCATCATCTCACCAGACTATCTGTCCATGAAGTCAGTTAACGCATGGATGGCAACAGCCAGTTCACAGACATTGTCACTTGCAGATGTGAGAGCAGCCCTCTGCAGCCTCAGGCCCTGTCTGGTGTAACGTTCTATTCATGCCTGCACTGCCATGACAGCCTGAAACATGCACCTGCTTTTACCAGCTGTGTCACGTCTGCCAGAGGCATGATGTCCAATGACCCTACCATGAGCACCCTGGGACATCTGCATATGTGGTGCACTGCCGGACATCTGGCTATGCCTGCTGTGAACAGGCACAGTAGGCATGGTTACCACACTTTCCTGTGCACTGCCAACAAACGCCAGCTGTCCCTCTGCTATGGTCACTGATGATGGGGTATGTATAGGCACTGAAACAGTGTGCAGGGTTGGAAAGGTTAAAAGGGGGATGTCAAATGATGGCACTGTTTCGGCCCCTGACAACCCCACCTGTGCCTCAACAGTACTGCCATCATCTTCGGCGTCTTTATGGACACCAACATCAGATTGTATGCAGGAGGGTCCCTGATTCACCTCGCCACCTGTGGGGGAAAACAATAAATGCACTTTAAAACCTGCACAGCATTGCCTAACAGTACACACGCACACACACACACACACACACACACACACACACACACACACACACACACACACACACACACACACACACACACACACACACACACACACCACCGTAATACCGACCTGTCCGGGACTTTACAGATAGTCCCATGTATACTTCCATGCGTTCCCCATCCTGCATCACACTTGGTAACATACACACATTGATACCACTCATTAACATATCAGTCCTCTAAATGCCTAGAAAAGTGATCACAACACAATACCTGTTACTATATTACCTGCCTGACCTGTGTGCAGTGTTTTTTGATGGCCTCACTGCTGTCATTCAGTGTTCACCCTGTGTATGCCCAGACATCATGAGCATGGTCCCTATACGTGTGGGCTACTATGTTCCCTCCATAATATCACGCACTGCTGTGTCATGTGTATGTATTGCTCAGTACATGCCTGCTATGCTGCTTAATCAGCCTATCATGTGACAATTGTAATATATATTGATACACTCCCTGGTGTTGACTAGTACTTCCCCAATGCATCTGTAGTGCTGCATACATGGGTGTTGGTCACCTCTCTGATGAATGTGATATTAAGGGTCTACCTGGTGTCCACCTTCCCTCTCAATGCCTGCTCCATGTTACAGTCTTTATTAAACTATCAGCTGTCCTGTGATTACATACATGGCAAGTATTCCTAGTGTGTAATGTGGCAGTCCATGTCCATGTACTGCACGATCCCAAAGGGAGGTACTGCTGTATAGACAACCCCACAATCACACATGTGCACACATGGCCACTCACACAAACACACACAGATGCGCACACGCATCCTACATGCATCAACCTCACTCCACTTCATCAGAATGACTCTACAGACAAACTAACTACTCAGCAAGATGAACACACATATACAGGTAAGGTTGCACAATGATAGTACACACAGTCCTTCTATTACCCATCTGTAAACATGCATAACATATGGTACACAACAGCATGCAGGGCAGCTATAGTCAATCCATGCTAGCAACAGTATACATGTGTGTGATGCATGTGCTGTGTCACTAGGTGATGCCCCTTCCCCTGGATACCACTGCACCCATGTACACAGTATTGCTGTGCACCGGTTCTGCACCCTGCCATGTAGTGTGCACCACACCTTACAGGTGTACAACTCATTGCTGAATGTGTAGTACTGTGTCAGTTATGTCAGCTTTAATGCTCACAGCCCCTATGTTTTTCAGCAACATATACCTGGGATGATGTGTGGACAGAGGTCATTTGTGAATGCCTGATGTCTGATTTACAGCTCTCAACATCAGCGGACCATGTATGACCCCAATACTCTTATACTGACAACCAGCAGAGCATACTATGGCTTTGAGGGGTGTAGACACCCTTATTGATATGAAGCACCCATTCTTCATCTGCCATAGGACCACATCACTGCATATCTTAACAGTACATGAGCCCGATATGTGACATATGTCCTGTACTTTCACATGCAGTGTCTACAAAATGTGTTAGGTGTGCTGATGCTGACCACGATGCACACACTCTGTGTGGGCATATGTGTGCACACCCTTATTATGACGGTTTGTTGCACCTATTGTTATGTGTACTACAGCAGTCACTACTTCTGGCAGAGGTATACTAGCATGGGCCATCTGCATTTGCCATTGTATGTTCAGTCTGCCTTACACATGTCCCCCTAATCTGCATGATTGCAAGGTCTACTCATGTGCACATCCCTTGGTGTTCACACACTGCCATCACTATTGATGTGGGGGTAGGTTTACGTCTGCCACAGTTCCTGAACCTGACTATGTGCAAACATAGCCATTCTTAGCATCCTTGGGATCCCTGCTGCAGTGCACTGGTGCATCATGCTGATACCCCCCCTCCTTCAGCCTTTTTGCAGATGCATAACAAGTAAGGCCTACACATGTGTATCACCTTGCAGTGTCCCATACACTGAACATCACATGTTACAGCCTAGTCCCAGCTGATAATGTGGACCACAGTAATGCCTTATGCCATGGTGTAACTCTGCAACAGTTGCCATGTCCTACAGGTATATACACACTGGTGTTGCACTGTATATGGGTGCTGCTCCAAACATGCTCCTACTCTAGGCCATGTCTCCCACTATTATGTTACTCCCTGTGGATATATTCCGCAATGACAGGATGTTAGTTATCATGCAAGTGTCTGAAATACCCTTCCAATACACCATCATGGTCACCACTGTGATGCCGTGCATTTAACAGCAACAGTACATGCACATGTACAGCATGCATTCTGAAAAGGTGTGTTAGATGTGTGCATGGAATATGCCATTGCCATTACATGCCTGGTGTATTGGCAAGCATCTACATAAACCATACTCACCAGCTACAGTCTGCTGCCTTGGTGGTATACCAGAGGGGCCTACATAACAGGGTGAGAGATGCAAAGTCAGTGTCCACACCTGTGGCATTGCTACATGGTGGGTGCAGTATTACATTACATCGACAGTACATGTCCACAATACTACCACATATGCACATCTGTTTATCACTACTATGCAGCAACACAATATATCTATGACATGTCAGATATGCTTGATCTACCTGTACCGATGTGGATGTATATGCAGCAGTGGTCTACTGATATGCCCTGTGGCATTACCTGCATGTTCCTCAGTCGGTGTGTGGGTGGTACCCATCTCCACAAAGGTGTCCGGCGGTTGGTGGATATGCGGATGGGCAGGTGCCACAAGGCTGGTTAGGAGCTCCTTCACACATGTCAAAGGTTGATGGATTGCATCGCCCCCCCCTCATGGTGAGGTGATCCCCTGAACTCAAGCAGCATGCCAACGGGCACTGCCAAACAGGTCAGAGCAATTATGCCGGACTTGCTCATAACTACGGTTGTGCAGTCCGACATCATTGACCCTGTGGACTAGGTCATTCCACAGGGCAGTCCACTCCTGCTGATCATGGGCAGCCCGGCCAAACAAGACTGCATAGAGCTGTATGAGGTCATTCACCAGAATGTCATTTTCAGCTGCTCTGTATGCTGGCAGCCTTCCATGGGACATCGTGCCTGAAAGATATAATGATGGACACAGGTGTGAGCATGCAGCAAGGTTACCACAGTTCTTAATACACATTACTGTCACCCCCCACCATATCAGCAACAACAGACTGTACACACAACTAAAAAGGTATGCCTACAGCATACCTATCAGTGGGGCAGATATTGTACTGAGCCATGCTTTGTGCAATCTGTTTGTAGCCATGTTTCCTGTGTGGACACCATCATTGCTGGCCTGTTACAGGCTATTCAGCTGCATGCCATTATCAAGGCAACAATGGTTCCATATATTCCTGTGGTATACTTGCTATGTGTTTGCTGCACATCTGACATTTTGTGTTATTGCGGTTATCTATATATGCTGTTGGGCATGTTCCAGGATTGTGTAGACTATTACTACTGACATATGTTCTACTACAGTGACACAATAGCATGCATATGTACTATTGGCCAGCGGAACCACCTCTCCAAACTCACATCACATGTGTGACCCAACCTGGGGCCTCCTCATGTACTGGTCCAGCAATACTGTCAGGTGGAACCAACTCAGGGGATGTCATCCCACCCCCTGGGGCCACATACAGACATGTTCCTGTCCGCTGAGGTCAGGTCCAGCGTCTGTTCCATAACAGGCTCCACAGACACAAGTGGATGTGTTACATCACCTTGAGGCACCCAGTACACATTTACAGGGCCCACATGCTCATCCTGCTCAGCCTCCAGGCCAGGCACCTTTGGGACGTGGACTGCTGTTGTGAGTAGCAGTGGGTGGGAGGCTTGTTCCCATTGTGTCCATATTGGGGCTCATGGGGCATCCACGTCACAGACCACACATACCATCCAGGGTGTTTAACCACCAAATGTATCACATACCACCCCTGTAGGCTGTCCTCTATATCTACCAACTCCAACTACATTCACAACTATATCTGCCATACTTCCCCATATTCCCATTCCATACTTCACAGACAAGGGCAATGTGGTCCCAACAAGGGGTTTACATGTGACATACCTGTCCATGTTGCACACACTGACAGCTGTAGATATCTGTGTCAATTGCTATGTGTGCTGTTTCCTCACACATAGCATGCAGCACTGTGGTGGTAATATAGGGGACATTTATTTACATACATATATGTTTGTGTGTGTGTTTGTATATATGTAGACGTGAATATAGGTAGACTTTAAATGTTGTATTGGTTGTATCAGATGATTTCACATGTGATTAATCTGTATATATAAACCTTTAATTGATTGCTTTTGAATTTTAACGGTCTGACGAAGCCTTGGTGAAAGTGCTTACCTGTAGCATGCTTGAATAAGATATTTCCGTTTTATTTTAAAACGTTGGCATTACGCTTAGTCTTTTCTTGGATTATCTCATTTATATCTACACTTGGACAACTGAATATCTTGACGTTTGAAAGGTACCGTGTTCACCTCTCATGTTATTTATTTAGTATCTATATATCTATATATGTGTAGATATATATGATGTTGTATATATGTGTTCATATATATGTCTACACATGGGTATCTGTATATTTGTGGACATACATACATATATATATATATATATATATATATATATATATATATACATACATATATATATATATATATATATATATATATATATATATATATATATATATATATATATATATATATATATATATATATATATATATACACACACACACATATGTACACATATGCATACCTATATGTGGGGTGCATTCAGACATCAGGTCCACAATCTCACAATACCTGCCTGCACAGCTGCACTGTTCTGCCTTGCTACAACACAGACAGGTGCCACATATGGACACAACCTGACATTAGGGGGGTATATGTAGGACCAGATTGCAGGTAACCCTATTACACACCTATGGCATTCCTACATGCTACAATATAGGTTAACCTGAGTAAGCTTCAAGAGGTGGGCTGTGGAACCCATATGTCCATCATTATGGCATTACTTCCACCACCAGCTATTGGCCATGTAATATACATACTTCCCATTACACAACCCACTCTATGATGGATTACATCTTATCAGTCGGTGCTGCTCTGCATGGCTGATGGGTGTGACCCACTACCCACAGGGATGGACTCTATTGTTCTTAGCAGTTGGTCGGCTGAAAATCATTACAACAACAACACCTGAAAGCACATATAAATCATTCCACATCATCTATCCCATTATTATGGACCACGTACTACGGTCAATTATATGCATATATACTGGTCAATTACATGCATATATACTTCACATACCTGTTCTGGGAATGACGCCTCTTCAGAATGGTTTGCCTGATGTGTTTTATTGTGTGTTCTCTCTCTCTCTCTCTTATATAGACAGCAGGTAGCAATACCTCTTACAGGAGAACCTGCACACTCAGGCCAGCTACATATCTGTAGGAGGTTCCAGAACTACAGACAGAGTATGCATTGTATAGCACCAGTGTTACAGGGTTTGTGTGTACATACTAATTTAACTTGGAATGCAGTCTGTCTGCATAGCTCTCAAATGTGGGCCTATCCACTTGATGGTCAGAGGTGTGCCTATTATATTTTGTCTGTCCACCACACAGGTCTTGTGTCAAATATATCACTGGCAATCTGTGTGTTGAGTGCTATCAGTACATGGCTACATCCATTTATGCTTCTAACTTCATATTCCTGGCTAAGGATATGTTGCAGACTATCCTGCAATACCAGTGACTTGCTTAGTGAATGACAACAGTTTTACACATATGGGCCTGTGCTCCAGCCTCTGTCCTCCACCTAGCCACCAGGCTTTGCACATATGCCATGCTGTCAGGGGTTGTTATGTAGTGGGCTGTGAGTATGCCATGCTGTCATTCCTGCCATCACTCCACTTCTGTTGTGTCCCCCACACATATTTTGGCTTTGGGTCCATATATGTGTGGGCTTCACCTACACAATTCATGTGTGCCCTTATGCAATCCAGAGGCCAGTGTATGTAATAGTGGTATATGACCCTGGATTATTGAGTCTAGGGTGGGATTCACCATAACTAACCTAGGCTGTTACAACATGTGGGGGTATTAGGGGTAAGCTGCCTTAAGGTATCTGGATGTGCATTACCATACAATTCGCCTTGGGTAAATGCAGGCCTACTGCTTCCTGCCATAAAGACTGTTCTGTTTGTCAGTGTGATTGGGATGGTGTCAGTTATGCCTTGTTATGTAACAGATACATCCCATTGTGTCAGCTGAGGTCTTTACCCCCTAGGAATTGTGTACAGAGCTCAGATAAAGGCTGCTGAACTATACATCTGCATTACTTACTGTTGATTGATTGGTATCCTGTGGCCCAGCCTGTCTTTATTATTGTACTACTTGAAGGCCTCGGCCTGGACAGCAACATATGTAAACCTTTCCAGACTACTGTATTAATATAAGTGTTTCACAGTTGCATTACTCTGTTTACATGTATGTCAGTGTCTAAACAGCTATATGACATGGCATATACAACTGTAATAGTACACAAATAAAGCTTTCCCATGTATGCAAACCTGTGTGTGGTCAAGTGTAATGTGAGAGGGGGTGATATTAAAAAGGTTGTTAGTGATAAGGAAGTTAAGTGGCAAATCAAACTCAATGCTTCAGTTTATCCAGGAATTAATGAACATATTTCAATTAAACCTATATTGGACAATTCTAGATAATAATTAAAATAATGTACCTGCTGTGGCATTGGAGGGGTTGTGAACACATGTAGGGGAAGCCATTACTAGTGGGTAACATCTTTGGAATTAAACTTTGGTGCATATATGTATGAATTGTGTTCATTACAATTAATACATTTTCATTATTTTATCAAAATTTTTACTTGTTATTATGTTTAACAAAAACATTTGTCAACTCCTGGCAAGGGGAAGTAGAAAAAGATTTTGGAATATCAGCTCTAGCACTTTAATTTTTATCTGTGTGTGTTAATGTGTGTCAGGTGATTAATGTCTGTATTTATAAGGGCATTGAACTGATGGTAGATATGTTCTGATGAAGTCTATGTATGATGAAAGCGCTTAACGGATATTTTTTACAATAAATTTGATTTGGTTTTACATCTTGGTGAATGGTGTTCGTGCTGGAGCTTTTTTGAGTAGTATTGGGACAGCTGTGTGGATTACTTTTTATTTAGTGGACTCTTCCTGTTTTTTAGCATTTTATTCAGTGGTGGAGCGAGTATGGACTCACTTGACGAATTACCTTCTATTTTCTCCCCCAGGCGAGACGAAATCAGGGGACTGCAATCAGAAATGGCAATTATGCGAGGCGAGTTGACCAGACTATTGGAAATGATGACTCAACCTAACTTGAAGGAAGAAAACGCCAAACCGGTGATGTCAACATGCAGAGGGAGTCGGAGAGAAGGCAATGAGGACTTACAGGGCATTCGGACCAACGGTATTTTGCCAGACAAACCAGCTTCTTATGGATCACGTTCAGTGGATAGCCTACAGCAGAAACAATTCTTTGGAGGCAGCAGGAACGGATCGGAAGGGGAACCAAATGTGTCTGGAGCCAGGCCCAAAAGAACAGTTCCAAAGAAGACTTAGGCCTTTGCAGCACACGACAAGGTAGCAGGTACTGTTAAGCAGCCTTCCACACACTTTCGTGGTGGGAATGGGCGATTTAATTACAACACATTTCTTGAGGGTCAGTTTGAATTTGGTGACAACGATAGGTGTGAATTAAATAACAATCATGATGAAGGTGCCAACGGTGAGCAGAATTTGAAAGATTATATTTTCTCGTTTGGTAAAAAGTTAAAGACTTTAAAAAGTCTTCAATTGGACAACAACTATTTGAAAAAATGTCTTGATAATGGTGTTGTACCCATAGGGCTGAGGTTCTTCAAGACCCCTATGGGTGTTATACTGGATGAAAGCAGTAAAAAAGAATGCTCAAAACTTTTCGATGGTTTTGGTTTTTCATTCATGAAATTCATTATTGGGTGTAATGACCAACGTATTTGTGCTTTGTTGACTGAATTGGATGATCTTAACAATATTATTGTTCAGGATTTGCTATTTGAGGAGTGTGAATTGTTATAAGAATCACAGTTCAACTGGGTAGCAGATGTTATTAATAAGCAATATGAATGTAAATGTAATAAACTCAATAGAGATATGGAGCAGTACAAAAAGGGTGAGGTATATAGGTGGGAGAAGGGTAACGAACATAAATATAAGAACTACAAAACACCCAAAGGGAAGGGGCAGTGTTGGAGAAACCCTAGGGACAATCAGGCATTTAGGCCATATAATAATCATAGGAGAACTTTTAACAACCATGACAATCAATCACAAAATCAGAATTTTTTAGAGAGAGAACAGGATTGGGAGGAAAATCAAAGGAGTTATTATCAAGGAAGGGGAGACCATTCGGGGAGAAAGGTGAGGAGGTAATCACCCCCCCCTGGCCTACCCCAAAGGATAACCCAACTGAGATTATAAAGGTCAATGATATTATTAGCTTCTATGATAACTTCCACATTTATAATTATACGAGTCTGGAGCTTAAAAAAGAACATTTCACCCTTTTATCCAAGGGGATGAAGTTTATACCCCATGGGAAATTCAATCTAGTAGATAGCATAGTGGACATAAAGAAATATATTAGGAGACTTAATTTATGTGTCAAGTTTGATGGTAAACAACACAAAGAATTCAAAGAGTTCACAACCAAAAGTACGTATACGCCCCCCCCCCCAAACAACCTTTTAGACGCCTTTGAGAAACTGGTTATTAGTGACATTTACAAATATAGTAAACAGAGGAAGACCTGTATGAGATACAATTTAACTGAGGTAGAACAGAGAATACTGAAAGATCTGCAGGAGGATAACAACATCCGGATTATGAAACCGGACAAGGGGGGTGGGGTTGTTTTATACCCATCTAATGATTATAAGAACAAGATTAATAGTTTGTTGCTCAATTCTGGGAAATATGAGATTTCTTCTACGAATGAAGTCCACATAGGGTACCATAAGGTGGATATGTTTTTGGAAGATTTATTGTTGGAAGAAAGAATTGATTTTGACTTGTATACGTTTTTGAAAGTTGAGAACCCTGTTGTCAGTACCATTGTGGGCATTCCCAAAGTCCATAAGGACATTTTTGACCCACCATTCAGGCCTATTATCTCAGGGAGTCAAAGCAAAACCTTTCCTTTTGGAAAGGTAATTGACAAATGGCTTAAACCAACTTTAAGGAAAATTCCCCACTTGGTTCTTGACTCCTGGGATTTCCTGGATAGGTTACAACCTGGGTTAGCTGAGGGGGTCGAATGGTTGGTCACTATTGACGTTATTGACCTGTATTCTAACATACCCAAAGAGGAAGTGTTGGAAAGATTTCATGAGAGTATTTTTGGACTCGGATTATTACCCTGGGACATGACACTGCTGGAACTAGAATTTATGGAGACTGTTTTGGCACATAATTATATTTTTTACGAAGGTGAGTATTACAAGCAGGTTAAGGGGGTTGCGATGGGGGCAGCTTGCACCCCCATATACGCAAATATGGTGGTTTTTGATTGGGAAAAGGAACATATTTTCAGTTCTGAATGGTACAAGTATATTTCTTGTTACCTTCATTTTTTGGATGACATTTTTCTCCTCTGGAGGGGTAACAAACAGTAATTAGACAAGCTTTTTGGCCACCTCAATTCTTGTAGTGAACATCTAAAATTTATCTTTAATAAGGACAAGGAAACCATCTCCTATCTGGATGTGCAACTAACTATACAGGATGGGAAATTTAAGTCTAACATCTTTAGAAAAAATACTTTCAGTAATTCCTATTTACACTTTTCCAGTAACCATCCCTGGGCCCAGAAAAGGAATATTGTCAAAGGGCAATGCATCCGAGCTGCTCGGATGACATCTAATGCCAATGACTTGGGAATGGAGTTGAGAAAAATAGGTTTCTTTTTTGCTGAAAGGGGGTATCCCACTGACATGATACTAGATGTTAGTGAGTATGTGAGGAAACAATGGGGAATCAAGTACAAGCCCCTTTTGGGATCAGGTTTTGGTTCTGAAAAAGCTTTGAGCAATACGATAACCAATACAGATGGTGTCACTGGAATGTATAAAAAGGCCTGTGTTATTCAACACACATCCCACAGTGGAGACATTAGGCGTATCATTCAGAGAAACTGGATTGTTTTTAAGGCTGACAGTAATGTATTTAGTATAGTGAGGAATGAGCCACATTTTGTTTATAAGAATGGGTTCAATATGAAACTTTTGCTGGAGAGGAAATATGACATGACTAATGGAAGGGGTGGTGGTGGTACCACCAAGTGTGGCACTTGTCAACAATGCCAACATATTATTGATGTTACAAGTATTAGTTTGCAAAATTACAACAAAACTAATATTGTATTCCAGAAGGGCAATTGCAGGTCAAAAAACTTGGTATATTTGGCTATATGCACACACACTGTCCCTGCTATTATGTAGGGAAGACTGTTAGGTGTTTACACAACAGAATTTACGATCACTATTACAGTATTAAGAAACATGATGAAAACAACGCCCTATGGAAACACTTGAACAGCAGCAAGGACTGTTCATCCTTTAAATTCGGTATATTAGAAATGGTCAAGTGTAATGTGAGAGGGGGTGATATTAAAAAGGTTGTTAGTGATAAGGAAGTTAGGTGGCAAATCAAACTCAATGCTTCAGTTTATCCAGGAATTACTGAACATATTTCAATTAAACCTATATTGGACAATTCTAGATAATAATTAAAATAATGTACCTGTTGTGGCATTGGAGGGGTTGTGAACACATGTAGGGGAAGCCATTACTAGTGGGTAACATCTTTGGAATTAAACTTTGGTGCATATATGTATGAATTGTGTTCATTACAATTAATACATTTTCATTATTTTATCAAAATTTTTACTTGTTATTATGTTTAACAAAAACATTTGTCAACTCCTGGCAAGGGGAAGTAGAAAAAGATTTTGGAATATCAGCTCTAGCACTTTAATTTTTATCTATGTGTGTTAATGTGTGTCAGGTGATTAATGTCTGTATTTATAAGGGCATTGAACTGATGGTAGAATTGTTCTGATGAAGTCTATGTATGATGAAAGCGCTTAACGGATATTTTTTACAATAAATTTGATTTGGTTTTACATCTTGGTGACTGGTGTTCATGCCAGAGCTTTTTTGAGTAGTATTGGGACAGCTGTGTGGATTACTTTTTATTTAGTGGACTGTTCCTGTTTTTTATCATTTTAACCTGTGTGTGTTGTTATATCCTTTGACCTCTCTGTGGGTATATGTTGCAGGCAACAATTGTCATTTGTATGGATGGCTCATGCAGTGTCCAGTTGGTAAGGTGGCAACTGTAAGCATAGTGGCTGTTTCGTATTGTGTACACCTTATACATATGTATCTTCCTATACATATCTGTGTGTGTGCGTGTGTAGTTACACACACACACACACACACACACACACATATATATATATATATATATATATATATATATATATATATATATATACATATATGTATCTGCATATATGTGTCTAGGAATGTTGACTGCTTCCACATTGTACATTCCCTATGGTAGCCAGACTGTACTGCATTATATGTTACTGATACCAGCCTGACATCATACAGGTGGGATGGAGTACTGTTAACATCTTGGGCCCATGTTATGTCCGGTCCAGGTTATGGGATCTGCAACAGTTGGTATTGTATTGCAGGGCAGACATGTTTGGCTGTATGTGGGGGGGTATCTATACATACAAGACGTATGTTGTTTGGGCCCCCTCAACACCATTAAAGGTGCATGTGGACATATATATTTTTATACACACCACAACAGCCGTATTCCACCAGTAAAAGACTTCTTTTAATATTCAATGATCTGGTACCTCGGCAGTTTGCCTGCAAGGATCACAATTAATTCATTCTGAACAACATCTTTATATACCATTTTATGAATCAATTATTCAATTAATTAATTTACTAAAAATCAATTCAAGTTAAAGTGACCTCAACATCAAAGAATACTTAGTCATATATATACATCATTATAAAGAATGAATTCAACAATATATCAGGTAGCAAATTCATTATCAAACCAACACTTGTAACAGTGAACTAATAAATCAGATACATATAATATAGCAATTAAATATAATATAATAAATCCTATTGTATATATATTAAATATACTAGAAAATACTTTCAATATTATTTATAACACAAAAAATATTATTAAATATTATAAATAAATGTATATGTATATATATGTTTTTCATATGCCTAATTCCTGATTCAAACCATATGCTTTTAAAGTGTTGAATTTCAATATCATTCTGTATACAATAGGATTTATTATATTATATTTTATTGCTATATTATATGTATCTGATTTATTAGTTCACTGATACAAGTGTTGGTTTGTATATGAATTTGCTACCTGATATATTGTTGAATTCATTCTTTATAATGATGTATATATATGACTAAGTATTCTTTGATGTTGAGGTCACTTTAACTTGAATTGATTTTTAGTAAATTAATTAATTGAATAATTGATTCATAAAATGGTATATAAAGATGTTGTTCAGAATGAATTAATTGTGATCCTTGAAGGCGAACTGCCGAGGTACCAGATCGTTGAATATTAAAAGAAGTCTTTTACTGGTGGAATACGGCTGTTGTGGTGTGTATTTTGCGGACTGTTATATTTTGTATGTTGTGGCTTATCGGTATTTCCAGCCGAATTCTTACCGGTATTCACTTGTTAAATTAATAATTATGTCGCTTCGAAATGCGGGCTCTGAACAGAGCCACATAGCTGATACGATGTTATTTGCAGACATCATTACTGAACGTGATAAAAAATATTCCAATTCGGATCCTTGGAACATTGGGGGTAATAATACTGCTGCTGCTGCTGATGGACGTTTTGCTGAATTAAACAAATTAATGTCCAAAGAAACTGCCTTGTACTTCGATACTCGACTGCTTGAAAAGTACATTAGTTTGGACATTACCCCCCGTGGTTTACGCATTGAAAAGTTACCTGCGGCACCATTCACTGAGGATGAATCTGATCTATTTGAGGAATGGAATAAAGTGTCCCTTTCCTGTACTATTGGTTGGCTTAACATCTTGATAAAATGCAACCTAAGATCACAGGAAAAAATAAAAAATGAAATTGTGTTATTACAAGAGGGTCTGATGGTTGAATCAAATTATGGAGCTCAGATGCTGGCCATTAATGAAAAAATCCAGAAACTTGAAGCTGACATTGTGCAAAGAAAAAGAAACAAGCTTGTTCGTGATCTTAAGGATTATGAAACAGGCATTCTGTTTAACTGGCAATGTGATTCTACACGTAATAGGTCAAGGGGCAGAAGCTGGAGCAGCAGTTCTAAGCTGAGGGGGCTGTCAGCCTCGTCGGCGTCTTCTGTGGAAGGCAATGTAATTAAAAATGTTTCCTTTGCTAGAACTGTGACAAATAACCGAGTTCCAGATAAGGAAGTTCATAATGGAACTGATGGTTCCACTTGCACAAATGCGGACTTTCAAAATGACGACTCTAATAGGCGAAGAAACGGAAGAAATGGAAGGAAAAGGCGGAACAGATTCAAATGAAGGTTTGTCCACATTGACTTTAGAAGCGCAGTCTTTAAAATGCGTTAACTTGTCCAGTTTACCTATGAATAATGACATGCTAAAAGTTTTATATAAGGGAAGCAAGTTTGTTCCAACTTTCTTCCCTTCATTAGCTGACATTTATCTTGAAGTCAAATGTTTCATTAGAAAATTATTACTCAGGGTTTATTTTGCAAAACAGAATGAAGAAAATTTGTCTACCCTTTGTAATGAAGAACATGAACTTTCAAGTGATTCTGATATAGATTATAGTTTATTAAATTTGTCAATTTACAACTATGATTGTCATGAATGGAACACTAGTATTGATATGTCTTCTGTTGAAAATGGTGAAAATGTGCTTTTTTTCACTGGTTATGGTAAATTAGCATTTCCTGCATTGAAAAATGTTAACAGTATGTTTATTCCACATATTTCTGTGCCTGCCATTTCTACCTTTCAAAAAGTGCTCTTTAAAGAATTAGAAATTTCCTTTAAGGAATTTTGTAAAGAAAAAAAGTGTTTCAACTTGAATAAGGATGAATGGCAGGCTCTAAAAGATTTAAAAAAACTTAAAAATGATTATATTTTTAAGTGCGCCGACAAAGGTGGAAATTGGGTTATAATGGACAAAATTAACTATTGTCTTATGGTGGATAGATTGCTGCTTAATTCTGAAGAATATAAGAGGTTGGATAGTGATCCTACAGAAACATATAATAATGAGCTGTTATTTGTTTTGGAAAAAGGAGAACGTTTAGGATTTCTCACACAAGTTAATGTTAAAAAATTGTACATACGTAAACCAACTGTGCCCATTCTATATGCTTTACCTAAGATTCATAAAAACTTAGTAGAGCCTCCAGGTAGGCCTATTATATCTGGGGTGGGCTCTTTCTTGGAAAATGTCAATCTTTTATTAGATTTTCAGTTAAAAGCTTATTTGAATAGGGTAACAGCTCACATAGTTAACACACAGGAATTAATTCATTGTGTTTCTGTTATAGTATGGAGTTATGATTATTATTGGGTCACTATCGATGTAAAATCTCTATATACTAATATTGATATACAATGGGGACTTGAGTCGGTGTGTAATATGCTAGGTGAGGGACCTAGAACCAGTTTTTTGATTTATCTGTTGGAATTCTGCTTGAAACATAGTTACTTTTGTTTTAACACTGAATATTTCTTGCAAATCAAGGGCACTGCGATGGGTGCAGCTTATGCACCATTGTATGCCATCATTTATATGGATTCTTTTGAAAGAAAATTCATTTATTCAACTGACTTTTTTAAGAAAAATGTGGTTTTGTATAAGCGATTTATAGATGATTTAATTTTCATCTGTAAGGGGGACATATCTGAATTTTTGGATTTTTTTGAGATGTTGAACAACAATGAACACAAGTTACAGTTTTCATATGAGGTCAATAGAAGTGAAATCAATTTTCTTGATTTGACTTTATTTGAAATAGAAAATACAATTCAATTTAGATCATATAGAAAAAAAAACATCAGTAAATATGTTTTTAC
>NC_056732.1:119621844-119661844 GCF_019279795.1 Protopterus annectens
CAGTGAGATGGGTTATTTTTATTTAAAATTATTCACAAACAGTTTATACGTCTTATTAAATGCCTCATTTCAGTAAATAAAGCATTTATGAAAATCGTCCCCTATCTGTCTGACTATAATGGAGTTAGCAGAGGTACCATGCAAGGCCACTCACGTGTCCAGTTTTGTTTAAAATGGGTATAGAACCTGTTCCTGAAACACTTAGAATGTTAAAGTTGAAGGTATTAACATAGGAGATCAGAATGAATAAAAAAATTGCATTGCTTGCTGATAATGTAGAACACTAATATTATTTTAACTTTCAATCATCAAGAGATTAAATCATATCAGTTGTAACTTTTAATTTTTAGAAATTTAGAACCAGTTTATTAAATGATGAAAATGGTTTGCTATTAAACATCTATATGTCTAAACTTTGATTGTGCGTACAAATGAATCAATTATGAATTACTGGAAAGACAAGACTTTTGTGGGTTTGTACAATTATTTCCACAATACTACTATTAATCGTTTAGGCAGTCTAACTGTTGAATTTAACCTAAGATAAGATGATCAATTTTATTTACAAGAAATAAGAACAAAGGCACAACAAAAATGTCTTCTTAACAGAAATCACACATATTAGTAAACCACTTGTGCCAAATCACATACAAAGATATGCAATATAAATCGATTTTAACTAATTTATATATGATTATTACAGAATATAAGGAAGAACTAAATGATATTTCAGAATGAGAAATATAATATCTATCAGGAAAAAAAAAATGCAACATCCTGAAATACATGGGGAATTCCTCACAGATGCAATTTTGGGAAAAAATATATATATATATATATATATACATATATATATATATATATATATATATATATATATATATATATATATATATATATATATATATATATATGATTACATACAACTATCACTTGACAGAATCAGAAAAAAATTGGGAAAGTAAAAGTAATATACTGGAGATGTGAAAAAGGAATTAAAACAGACTAGAAATATATAATACCTGAATGTTCTTAAGTTGATTTATATTGACAAAAAAGTAAATCATTTTGTGCAAGGTCTGTGGACAGAGAATTTTTGCATTTTTAATGAATTAGTACTGTTTAATGCACCAGGGATCAGAAGTTTACACTTCTGAACTATCAGCACTTCTTTGGTTCATTCTAGCTGTTGCAAGGCGATAGAAACAAAGTATTGGAACACAATTTACAGAATTTCTCCAGCTATTACATTCAACCATAACAAAATAAATTGAAATTAGTTTGTTAGGGACTGATTAAGAAAACATTGCTGCATAATTGCAAGCAAATTTACAGAATGAGCAACCATGTGCAATGTATGTGTGATTCAGAAAAAAAGTTTTGTGAAGTTGTCAAACCAAGAAGCATGGTCGGGCTTAATTTATGCCAGTGGCCATATAATGACATGGTAATGGGCAACATTATTAAAATAGCCCTCTCTTCTTATGTTAACAGTGCAAAAATGATGGCAGAGTGATTCAGAAGTGTATAAATACCACACAAAGGAGTTGCTCCAACTATATATTTGAACCCGATCAAAAGCTCATGTGCAGACTTGGGGGCATCACTATGTAATGTTAGGAGGGTGTACAGCATTAGTTAATACATATCTGCAGGAGGCTCTTATTATCACTGCCATTTCTGATGGTGCATAATTCAAACAATGGAGGTACCAGTTCATCTGTCCAAGCTTAATATTTCATGGAGTCCATAACACCAGTACTGTGGACCAGTACCATATAGACAGGGACACTATCAAAAACCAGTGTGTTGCCACTTATGCAGCCATGTAGGAATCATTGAGTACCTATTCCAGTAAATACAAAGGGATATGTGGTTTTGCATATATTAGCTACATGGACCTTTCAGAAACGTATTGGGGATAGAGTGCTGGTATCTCAGGCATCTGCCTTGAGAGTAGTCCATCAATTTCCCAATGACATGCTTCAGCTTGTGTAGGAATATATGTGGTTCTCATGTACTACACAGGAGAAAGTCAACATCATGTTGAAATTCTATGGCATTGTCCATGGCCCTGAGGTACATGGGGAAAAAGGCTGTACCACTTTGAAATAAAGACCTCACCTGGTGAACTGGAAAGGAGGTATATTAACAACAAAATGTATAATTTCTTCCACTACCAGGTGGTCTGTATGCAAAGGTATTATCTTCAGTGTGTGTCCGCAGGCTACACAGGCAGTTATCTCAGCTTTCATATATGCCACATCTGTGACCTGTACAAAGAGATTGTGAGGCATTACTTCCCATAGGAGCATCTTGTTTGTGGATGCTGGGTATGCTCTCAAATCCTTGTTCATAACACCTATAAGAAATCCACAAACTCAAACAGGCCATGGGTACAAACAAGCCCAATCACAAGCAAGAAACATTACTGACTTTATGTTTGAGCAGTTAAATGTATGCTTTCATTGTGTATTCATGTGGTGGTGCTCTGCAACATGACAAAAATAGTGTCAGTGTGTGCAATATCACATATTATACAATGACCCCCATTAATATTCCAAAATGTGCACGCTGATTGGTCAGTGTGCACTTTGTAAATCAAAGACTTATACTAATGGAAAAGGGTCCGGTCGCCCAGACTTTTTCCATTAGTATAAGTCTTTTTTTTTTTTTTTTTTTTACAGCAATGGAGAACACAAGATTTCCGTTGCTTTTTAGATACTCCTTTAACATAGCAAGACACTTTGTAAAAAGCAACATAGATCTTGCTTTCTCCGTTGCTTCTTCCCACAGCTCTGATGTACTGGGTAAGCATACGCATGAGTAGTACATCAGAACTGCTGCAGAATACCATTGCCATTATTTAGGAAAAGTAAGTATTTTTTTTCTTAAATAATGTCATTGTATAATAGCAATAACCCACTTCTGGGTGTGGGTAATGCTGGATTTACCCACGGTTGTGTTTGTTTGGCCATTCGGGCTTGACCCTCATGACCAAACCACACCAACCATGGGTAAATCCAGCATTACCCACAACCAGGCGTGGGTTATTGCTTAAATATCATACTTAGGAAGCAGTTATAGCAGGGTCGGCACTTGCAGGTGCAGCAGTTCCCTTGAGGAGCGAACAGCAGCAGATGATCCTGCCAGACAGAAGTGGCCACAGTATGCCATGGCATAGTTAAATAGTCAGGGGATTGCATATAGCATCAAAACATGCTACACAAGAGGAAATCAGATACACTACAGTAAAAATAATGCATGCAAACCAACAACATACATGTCCATGCATAGGTTGTTCATGCTGTATAGCAAACATAGGGAACTCAGGTAATAATGTAAAAATGGCAGGGCACAAGTGTGGGAGGGGGTAGCATGTGTGGATGTCTTTCACATGGAAGTGTGTAAGTTTGAATACTAAGGAATATAAATGTAAAGCGTGCTTTTCTGAAGTTTGTGTACTGGGGAAGGGGGCCTTTGACATGGTATTTATTGTGATAGCTGGTGTTAGTGGAGGTGTGTGACATACTGCAAGCTGTGGTGGTATGAGTGTGAGCATGTAGGATCATTGCCTCAGCATTAGTTGCACCACCATGGCTTGGTCGACTGGACAGATCAAAGGTATGAAAGACAGAGTGTTCAGCATCCTGTGCATGTCCACACCAATGAGGGATAGCTCTACCATGAGTTGAACCAGATGATCCATGACTCTGGCTAGATGCTTGTGGTTTGCATGACTTTGAGCAATGTCTGCTTTGAGATGAGCCATTGTGGTGACAACTACAACCACTGAGATGGCATTTCATTGGAGTAGACACCTTCACAACAGATGTCACTGGGGAAGTGCTAGCACTACAGTAGTGGGGTCTTGGCCATCTAAGGGCAAATTGGCCACCATCTGTGGATGTAGCAACTGACAGGCTCACCTACCATGCTCTTGGTAGGTGAACCAGGGCAGACATTGCACATTCCAGTGTGTGACTGAGTCAAACAAGCAATCACACATACAGAACAAGCAATCCCATAGACCATCATGCATTTTCTGCATCAATGTCACTGTCTTTGTCATGGCTGTAATGGTACTATGTGTGCCCCCATGAAGACCCTGCACATATACTGAGTTGTGGAGACTGATACACCAACCTCAGGGAGATGGTGGTAGCAATGTCTTCAATGAGCATCTTTACCTACACTTAGCCATGAGTGCTAGACGCATACTCTGAGTCTGTCTACTGGGATCCTGCTCAACTCTTTTTGTTTGATAGTATCCCCATTAACCTCTTCTCCCTGTGAGGTGTGCATATCTGGGTGTTCACGGGCATAGAGACTGTGTCCTAGGTCTATGGTGGAGATGTGGTGGTCACAGTCCCTGTGATCAACACACACCCCGAGCTCTCTGAGTGTGCCAGTGCATTGCCATTATCAATATCAGAGGCTGCAGACCCTTCAATATCAGTCAGCTACAGTTCCACACTGTTGATGACTGATAAAAAAAATAATATGTGAATACATCAATACAAAATATTCAGTGTAAGTATAATCCTGCACCAGAAGTATACATGCAACTGAATTTTACAAATATGAACATGATAAAAAAATAATAATTTATGCACATACCTTGGGCAGATGACTGTGGATATTGCACCCTGGTGTACCTGCATAGCGTAATTCAGACAGCCTTTTCATTGTGACTAAGGTGGGTTTAGAGTTCCAACAGCTATTGATGCACAGAACTAGACCTAACTAACTGGGACACTTCTGGTGGATCATCTCTGGGGCCTATCCAGCTATAACACGACCTCCACCACTACACAGAGAGAGAGAATCTGCAGAGGTGCTAGTCCCCCATAATTAGGCCAGGAACTCCTCCATCTCTGAGAGACATGTTACATTAATTGCCCCAATCCTTTCAACACCTGTTGCCCTAATTTCCTGTGCCAGAAGTCATGCTGTTTGTTTTTTATCAATTATAATATAACTGACCATGTAGCACACGATTAGCCATCAGCTGCTTCACTGTTGGTCACAGTATCATCCCAGGCACAGTCCCAGTAGTTCTGATCCCCTGCATGCAGGGGAAAGAACTGTCATCTGTGGAGACAGAAGGCCTGGAATAGCACCTCTTTCTCTGCATCTGATTACTTTGGCTTATGTGTGGATGTCTGAATGGGTCCTGCTTGCCTTGTTTTATAGGCATATTGGTACAGAAAACAGTTGCTTTACCAACCTTGTTCCTGGTTGGTCCTGACAAATCCTAACACCATGAGTCTCCTTCTGGGCCCTATAACATGCTGTTTACATGCCTGACAATTACACATATGTAGCTACACTCTTAATGTCTGGCATATATGTATACTGAGAATTTGTCCCATACAAAATAATCACATGCTATTGCAACAGACCAATGTGACATCTGTTCTCAGTGTTGAAAATGCATTTACTGCAAAGATGTGTGTAATGTATGCAACAATCAGCTGTATTTACTGAAAGTGATATCATGCACACTGAGCATGTGCTCATGGGGTTTGTGTTTCATTATGCTTAATAATACCACATCCCAACAATTACTGCACACTTGCATTCCCCCTCTCAATAAACCTTTGTTAATACACTTAGAAGTATTGACAAACCTACATTTTATTATGTCAGCAGAGTGAATAGCAGTTAAAAGCAGCTGTACCACAAATGAATGGATGTATAAAAAGTAGCATTTACCATAGACAAGCAGCTGTATTTTTGTTTAAGGAATTTTCTGAAGTTCACCTTTGGCAGGTTCTGGACTCCGTGCTCTACAGTTTTCTTCTGTAGTGCAATTGTGCGTGCTCTCTGTCTGCTGTGCTGCCCTCAATGTTCAGACTCACCTGGCTGGCCAATATGTTTATGCAAATTAAGATTCAGTTCATTATTGCTTCTGAATTACTCAGTTTACATGATGGGAAAACCTGCTAAGCATTGTGTCCAATTGTTCTTAATGCAGGTCAAATAGCTGGATTACTGAGGGCAACACAGCTCATGCACAGTCCAGGTCATGACTTCATGAATGGAACTGTAATTCCACATATATTCATGACTAGTATGCCTCATTTCTTGCCAGCATTCACAGGGATAGAGGACTACAATATTTCATAACATGCATTGTTCAAATGAGGTACCAGTTCATGTCTGTAGTTTCAAGGAGATGAGACATGCAAAACCCGCTTTGGGTGCCAATATTCCACCATGCTTCACTAAAATTATTCAAGATAAGACATGGCTGGGTAAGGAGAGGTTAGTGCTCCTTGTAGAGCACAGAGGTGGCATAAGGAGGAGTCCAAAATATTTCTAGACATCCTCCATAAGGACTACTGCTAGAGGCTCTTACAGAATGGTTATAAAGGGTCCATGTATAAGACCAAAGCCTAGAATAATTTATCACAGGCTATCCCCCATGTTACTTGCATCCCCCACACAGGGGGAATAGTGCTGTCATCATTACAGTGACATGAAGTGCCACAATCCTGACCTCCTACACTGATGTATGGATAAAGTTAAACATGCATCACCACCTGTGTGCTGTAAGTATAACTTATGTTAGCTATACATATAACCTGCTACTATACGCCAAACACAAATATTACACAGTGCTCTTTTTTTCTCTATAGCCCCTGATAAAATTGACGTGAATAGACAGCTGCACCAGAGGAGAATGGACTGCCTAAGAAAGTATTGTGGTGAGTATTCTTGCTTCAGACAGTACAGTTTTAATATTAATAGCATTAGAAATTCATTCCAAACCAGTATATCTTTAAGACATCACTGCTAGTTTTGTGATAAGTGCCATAGGTGGAAGGTAGCAATATGACTGTTGAATATTATTATTGTGTTTGTGGGTGCACCCTGTCATATACTTGGACAGGTGGTTCATAATATTAAGGCTGTGTTCCCGTACTGTGAGGATGCCAGAGGGCTCAATCCCCTCTCCCCCTCTTGTGTTATCATGAAATACTTCATTTGAGTTTTTTTTTACTCATTAGTTGTGGGAAATATGTATAAGGAACATTTTAGGGTGTGTTGACATCTGTACCATGGACAGTCTTTGCCAAAGTAGTTGTTTCTTTTTATTATAATCTGTGAGTGCAGGGTATGCCTAAAAATCATGGTTTCTCCATATATGTACATTAGTCTCAGACATCATTGCTGCATTTTGGACTAGAGGCCCCTGTTGTTTGGTCCAATAAGCTTACCTCATTAATCCACTCTTTCAAAATGCAGATAATGATGACTGTTGGTTTTGGTACCCCTCTCAGTTGTGTATGGTCACAGTCGTGTTAAATTGAGAACGGTTTTTAGTACTTCAGGTATATTTGGTTTAACTGTATCAGAGTCAAAATATAAATCATCTTCCATTTTTCATTATATGAGTACTTCTCCCTCTCTCTCTCCCATCTTCTTTTTTTCTATCCCTTCTAGTACATATATTTATTTTGTTTCTCTCCATTAATGTTACTATTGTATGCAGCAGCATAACTTGAAACATCCATTTGGTAAGGCTTGTTGCCCCACCCCCAGAGGGCAGTGTAGTGCCATTTCCACAACCACCAGAGGTACCCAGCACATCTCTGCCACAGACTGCCACTTTCACCTACAAACCTCCTGCCATACCTGTATCACTTGCTTCATGTAGCCCTGCACCTGATGCTGAGACAGTTGAACCCAATTGTAGCAGTGCCAGTGGAAGTGACACTTTTTCTACCCAGCAGCAGCTGCCAAACCTTGAGGGGGTTATTGACAATAGGCTGTATGCTTGAATTAGCCAGATAGACAGCCTTTTCCAGAAACTTGTAAAGCAACATCCCTGTCTAGCACTGTCCTCACCACTAGAGAAAGGCTCAGTGGTGACTTTATCCAGGGTGGCAAGTAATCTCTCTCTAGGTAACAGCTTTCAGAGACTACAACTGTGGACACCCCCTCCTATCCCCCATCCTGGTATTCCTCTCTCTTTTGTGTCCATGCCCACCACTATATCTTGCGCAATTCATCCCTCAACCTTGTCTTCCCTCTGTTTCCCCAATTAATCTTTAACTATTGTGTTCCACCTCCCTTTTTGTGTTACCACAATGCCTATAATTCTTGTCCGTCTTTCCCTGATACCTAATTTCTTGCCTTCCTGTTATGCCCCTTCCTTTCTTCCTTACATAACTTACTTTCTCTTTATACATGAAAAAGGGGCACTTTTTCCCACAGAAACATTTCCTTGCCCCATCCTGCTCACTCCTTAATTGCCCACCTTCTGTATTATTCTCCACTTGCTCCCACCTTTCACCGCACTCTTATACCTTCATCGACAACTTTTAATCTGGTCAAAATATATAAATTCACCTCACACTTTCCCAATTAGGGCTTCCAAACCACTTCATTTTGGTGATAACTCTGTGTGCACTGCCAATGCCCATGCCTAGATACAGCCGATAAGGACTAGCACTGCTCATTTTACTGCAAAGTGCTGGCTTGTCTTGCTCTATATCTACATATGTATTGACCACAGCTTGCACTTGCTGCACACAAGAGCTGAGCATCATTGCACATCAGTTTGCACATACTACATAGGATACATGGGATACAACTGTGAAGACACACCACTGCAAACTGATATGTGACATGGATATCCCATCTCTGGGCCAGTAATCAAGAAGCCTCAATCCTCACTACTGGCACATGTTGGGGGGACGTTCACCGGGAGGATAACAAGTGTATTTCTATATACAGCTGTCTGCATCAAGTGCAATTTCCCTTAAGAGCACACAGAGACCACAGTCATTCTGGGGATGGTTTGTCTTTCTCCAGATCACCAATAAGACTCCCCACCCACACAGCTATAGAGTTGAGTCCTTAGCCAGGATTCCAAGCCAAGTCCTCCAACACTCTCTCTGTCCAACTAGTGCATTGTGTCAATGCCCAAGCAGCTGACACACACACTCTCGGAGATTAGTTTTGATCACACACAAGCACACACACACACACACACACACACACACACACACACACACACACACACACACACACACACACACACCTGGGAAAGGCTGGCACAGGTTTACTAGCTATGCACCCTTTTTCCCAGACTATGAGGTAGTCACCACTGCCACCAGAATCCTTTGACAATTACTTTAAGGCCATTGACAAAGGGTGTCCAAACTTACTGTGTAATATTAATATTAATACAAATGTTAGTTTGACTAAGAGCAAGGCTGTTAGGAGTGGCCCACACAGTGTCACCAAACAAATATGCAAGTACTCTGAGAACTTAAATATCTCTACAAAGATTAGTCACAATGAAAGGTTTAAATATATCTAATAATAAATAATAATAAAACAAGAAAATATTAAGTATATATTCAGCGTGGCCTCAGAGTTCAAAATCACAGGAAATATTTAAAACAACATTGCAGGATAGGCTCAGACAAATAAAGAAAATATCTAAACTAAGCTTCACTATGTTCCTGACTGAATCTAAGGGAATTACACTATTTCCTAGTAACTTACTTATCAGAGCAAGGCAGTTGATATGGTGAATGGCTCTTGTTGTCAGGTCCAAGACAGAATACAGAATACTCTGTCTCTCTAAGAGACTTCTCAAAATAATATCTAAAATATTACTGCTGGGATAGCTTGAAGAATTACATCATTTCTGGTCATCTGACTTTTAGTTCTCATGCAAACCCTCATTGCTGACAGCTGGCAGGACTTAGCACCTACCTGTAAAAATACACATACAAGGACTTTTGCTCAGATCTTTGGCAGGTGCTGGAAGTCTAAACACTTCCATTGTTCCTGAGTGGCAATTAATTTACCCCAAAGACAATGCAGGAAGTTTCCTAGGTAAGACATTAGGTCTCTGGCTGCATTGAAACCTGTAAAAAAGCATATTTATGGCCTAGCTTATAAAGTGATTTAATTTCAGATATTTTTCTAAAGTTTTCTGGACTGAGGTTAACCCTCTAGTCATCGCTGTTAAAACATACATTTAAACAGTTACACTTGTGCATGTACATTTCTGTTTTCTGCAGTAGGCATACTGTGAATACAATCCAAACTCAAGCACTTTACAAATACCTTTTCAACACAAGCATCTGGACAAATAAGTTTGATATACACATGACATACACTTCTAATACATTTGTAACACAATCATCTTATATAAATCATGTTGATATTCACAAATGACATATAATTATTTACATAATTTCAGGTAGCTGTGCTGGCAGTACCTCCTTCATCACACCCCCCCATTCAAAGACTCAAGCTAGTTTTTCAAGTGACCCTTGAGAAACGTTGCTTGAGAGGGATGGTCCTATCTAGGAATACATTAGCCCATACCCTATCTAGAGATTCCAGCTGCCTTGGCATTGCTGACACCAGTACAGTGCTGTGCTGTCATATCATATGCCTGCAACCATAGGCTTCAGTATAGTAATTTGGGATTTTGCTGGATGGCTTGCTGTAGCCCTAGATCCCCTCAGACTCTTGCCTCCTACTGCAAATACTTAGCACCAGGGCCTACCTATCATGGTAAGGTTTCATGGTGTTAAAATGGTACAATTTGTGCCACTGCCTCCTGCCTAGCAGTTCTACCATGTAGTTAACAGAACTGATCTTCCTTAACACTTTGAAGGGTCCCTCCCGAGTTGCCTGCAGCTTATTGTGTTGGAAAGGAATTAGAACCATAACCTGCTGCCCCACTGCATACTCCCTGGCTCAAGCATTCCTGTCATACCAGACCTGTTTCTACTGTTGAACTCCTGCCAGGTTCTTCTGGGCCAAGCCCATGAGTTCCCTGAGTCTTGTCCTGAGGTTTAGGATATATGCCATGACAGTCAATTTGTGGGATTCACACTCACCCTTCCACACTTCATGAATCAAATCTAAAGGTCCTCCCTAGCTACCTCCCTCAAGCCTTGTAATGTAGGGTCTGAGAGATGAGCCTGTCTCAGCTTTCTCTTTGTAACCCTTCCCAGCTCCCCTTCCACAACAAAGTCTGGTATCCTCTGGCAGTGGTATCTCACTGTCAGCCTGGGTACTACAATTTAGCTCTGCCCTTGCAGTCACTCTGCCCAAGGGAACATCAGTACCCACCATCATCTGTGGCTCATCTTCCATTTCACTGCTACAGGGTAGCACCCTCCCTGAAGTAACCACCTCACCAGTCCTGGATTCAAGTGTGCAGCCTATCTTTGTCCCCCCAGGCTACCAGACCCACATGTCTGTCTCCAAGCCTGATTGCATGTAACTGCATGCTCACAAGGTACTGCATTATCAAAATCCTTCCCTATCAGGACATCTGCAGGGATATCCTCAAACACACCTACTTGCTTGCTTCCTTTTCCACCCTCCCAGTCAAGGTGAACCTTAGCCAAAGGTATTTGGAATTGGGTCCCTCCTAAAGCTCTGACTGGAGTAGACTCCCCAAGCAAATAGTGCTCCTCTTTAACCATTGCAGCTTCACAATGGCTATGTCAGAGGCTGTGTCTCTCTTAGCATTGGCCTATTTACCATCTACTAAGACAGGATACAACATCTACTGGTAGTTTGGTCTCTGCCAACTTACTGCTGGCATTCTGTTATTCCCACTTGTGGGCTCCCCTACCTTTTGTTCCCAACCTTGCCTCCAGGACATCTATATGCTACATGAACCCACTGGTTACATTTAAAACATTTAACCATTGATCCTGGCTTTGTACCTAAACCAGTGCATTCCCCCTTACTAGTGGACTCTATTGGGGTGGTCTAGGTTACCCACCATGTGTCCGCTTATCCCTTTCCTGTGTAGTGATGCCCTGCTTGCAGGTATAGGTCTCCTTTTTTCCGCAACTCATCGGCAGTGTTGCATTTTCTATCTGTTAACCCGATTTGCATGTCCTCACCCAAAGTGCTAAGGGATCATTCCCTCAGCTAAGGGTCTGCCAGCCCTTCAAAAGTAGTGACCTGACACCCACTCACCCACCTATAAAAATAAGTGTTTAACTCAGCAATATAATCACATACAGTTTCATCTGTCGTGTGTCTATGCTCACAAAATGTTTTTCTATAAGCTTCAGGTGTTAATTGAAACACACTAATAAACATTTCTTTACTTTGTTATAGTCTAACAATCAATATCAGACAATTTAGAAACAGCAGTTACAGCTTTACCATGATGTAATGGGGTCAGGAACCGTACCCAGAACCCTTGATCAACATTATACTGTTTACATATTCTTTCAAATATATGAATAAAACTATCAAAATTATCATCCCCTGTAAATTGTGGAAGAAATTTACTGACCGTTATTGCTTCTGGGGTTCAGTTATTCCCTTCCCCATTACCTCCATGGTCCTGGCAAAGAGTCAGCATTTTCTTTTCATGTAGCCCCTGCCTCTCATTGTTTTTGGTTTCCAGACATCTCAGGCTGTCTGCTGAGTGTAATTCCATCTGTTTCTCCTTTTCTTCAGCCTCCAAATGCTGCAGTCTCTGTTGATTCTAGTTCTAAATGTTTAGCCTCCAGTTCAAGTCCTTTTATGTCCTCTGAGGAAAAGTTAAACTGTCAGTTTTCTGAGAGCCGCACATCCTCAAGACCAGTCTGGTTATCTTCCTGGTTGCTGGTCTGTGAGGAACATTTAAACCAATTCCTCCATGTATGATGTAGTTGTCCAGATGACTTGCCTAAGAGACAGAAAGCAATGAGCATACCCCTAAAGTAAATAAAAATAAAACACGTGTTTATTTTATTTTTTTTCCTTTCCCAATAAGGTTTAAGCATAGCTGAGCAGGTGTGCACTGCTCGCAGCTGTGTATAGCATAGCTGAAACATCGGAAGGAGCTAAATAGAAGCATACAGCCAAAATAGTCAAAATTAAATAGTGTAGTGGTTGGCACATTCACTTAGCATCCAGTTGTTCACAATTTGAGCCCCAATGCAGTCCATTAATTTTCATATATGAAAACAGCACTAAAAGTATCTTTTTTATAAATAGGTAGTTAATAATATATATTTGTTAACCAGGGCAGTTTAGCAGGTCCAAATGTGAGGTGTTAGTGTAGTACAGATATGAAACCCTCATATAAACACAAGTGTCCCATACAGTATAGCTACAAAACAATGTAATGTAATAAAAGCACATAGAGGGATGTTATGGAAGGGGAAACATACATATCATAAGATGTCATTAAGAAGGAATCAACCCCAAAATCCTTATAGTCCATAAAATGAAAGCTGAATGAAGCTAAATTGTGCTCAGCTATGCTTAGTCGGAATAAGCATTCCTTAAATTTGTATGCTTAGCAATAATTAGTGTAGCTAAGTGGATTTGCACACTGGTAAGCAGTGCTTAGCATCTACCCCATTAAATAATGGTTATCTGTGCTTCGCAGGTTTGCCCATTACTTAGCTTAGCTCAGCATATTCAAACCTGGCCAATCAGGGCAAAGGGTAGGAATCCAGCCCTATTTAAACCCTGCAGGCAGGAATACTGCCACAAGCAGTTGTAGCTGATCACTGCAGGCACTATGGCTGGTGTTGGTCAGCTTTCGGGTGCAGCACTGGGGCATTCAGAAATCCAGGGTCATAGTTGGAGTCCTAATAAAAGACCATGAAGGGAGACTGCTGCAGGACCAGTACCAGGGCTCCCAATACAAAGCATAGGCCTGGGACCATCTTGCATGTGATCTCACAAGTACCACTGGCATCCCTCAGACTGGTGAGCAGGTCTGGCACCACTTTGCTGACTTGAAGCATAGGAAGAGGGGCTCTTGGACCAGTGGATCCAAGATGCCTGGGTGAGGAATGTCCCAGCTGTGTGTAAGTATCAGTGTCAATAATTGTTTTCCAAAGTCCAGCCTATGTATGTGATGGACAGGTATCCATAAATGTTTCTCTATCTCCTGTACAGCTGCAGATGAGAGGGCCATGAACATGGACACCCATGCTAGTAGGCTTCTAAGACTGTGTCACGAGGCTGGTGAGTACAAATCTGTGAAGACACTGGAGGGTATAAATGTATCTCCAAACACCATCATATTGGGTGACTTCAACTACCCGAATATAGACTGGGAACATTACTCAAGCCCTAACTTTCTAGCCCAACAGTTCCTGGAGTTCATAAATTCAAATGCCATGGAACAGCTAGTCACTGTTCCCACGAGAGGAGAAAATATACTAGATCTCATTGTCACAAACATGGGGACAAAATGCTCCACACCGGAAGTATATCCCTCATTGGTGAGATCTGATCATAAACTAATCTCACTGGAAATCCACATCCCGCCCCCACCCCAAACAAAAAGACCATAGTGAAGAACTTTTCTAAAGCAAACTTCACACTACTCAAGACTGGTGTAGTATCCTTCAAGGCCCCTGAGCCAGAGGAAACCACAACCCAAGCTGCGGAAGCCCTTACAAATGCCTTCTATGAACACCTCCAGGACTGCATGGATCAGGCAATCCCAAATAAAACCAAGACTCTTTCCACAAAGGGCAAACGTCCAGTCTGGTGGACCCCAGCCATTAACAAACTTTACAATAAGAGGAGAAAGCTATTACATGATAGAACAAAATCCATAAAAGGGAAGTCACCCCTGATCATTATTAGTAAAAAAATACGAGCACTCATAAAATCAACTAAGGCCAATTTTGAAAGAAATATTGCCATGGATTCAAAGGACAATCATAAGGCCTTTTTCAGCTATGTTAGGAACCTGGGTGGAAATTCCCAGATATGCTCAGAATTAGTCCAAAATGATACAAAAATCACTGAACCCACAGACATTGCCAACATACTGGCAGACAGGTTCAGTGCAAACTTCACCCTCCTCTCCCCCCCTAAAGGAGAGATAACTATCCCAGCCGAGTGTAGCCTCCCGGACATCTCAAATGCACAGGTGAAAGCTGCTCTCTCTAAAGCTAAAAACACAGCATCAATGGGACCGGATGGTGTCCCCGGCTGTGTGCTACACGAGCTAAATGAGGAATTAACCCCGCACATAAGGCAGCTGTTTAATTTTAGCCTTACCACAGGATACGTGCCCAAGGAGTGGCGTACGGCAACTGTGGTCCCACTCCACAAAGGCGCCTCACGGACCCTGGTAATTACCACCCCATAAGCTTAACAAGTCTAGTCTGCAAAGCTATGGAGAGGATCATAATGGAGCTCATAAACAAAGATATAGGGGACTTGCAGACATTGGACCCGACCCAGTTTGGCTTTGTCAGGGGAAGATCATGCCTTTTGAACTTGGTCGACTTCTTGAAACAGTCACCAAGGCCATTGATGAGGAAAGGCAGTCCATACAGCCTACCTTGACCTTGCAAAGGCTTTCGACACAATACCCCACTCGGGTATTGTAGAAAAACTTACCAGCTTAAATGTAAACCCATATGTCACAAGATGGGTTGCAAACTGGCTTAAGGACAGAACCCACAGGGTTAGAGTTGCTGGCGCTGTGTCAGACTCCAAGCCGGTTACAAGTGGTGTCCCACAGGGCTCGGTCCTTGGCCCCTATTGTTTGGCATCTACTTCTCAGAAGTACAGGCCAGCATGGGAGGACTTTGGCTGACAAAGTTTGCAGACGACTGCAAACTGGGTGCCATAGTGGAAAGTGCATCGGACACGGATATCCTTCAGAAGGGACTCACGGAAACAGATAGCTGGTGCCAGAGCCATGGCCTGAAGTTAAACGCCAAAAAATGTATAGTCATACCCTTCGGGAAAAACAAGGTAACCCCAAGCTACCATATAGGTGGCAATCCACTAAGCACAGAAGAGGTTATCAGGGACCTGGGGACCCAGGTTGACAGTGGCCTTTCTTTTGACACTCACATTGCTAAAGTGGTTAGAAAGACCTTCTACATTGCCCACCTGATCATGAAGGGATTCACATCCAGATCTAGTGAGGTCATTGTTCCCCTGTACTCTTCACTTATCAGACCAATGATCGAGTACAATGCCCCATTCGGGATGTATCTCACCAGACATCTGCAGCAATTGGAGAGACCCCAAAGTTCCTCACCAAAAGGATAAAGGGACTCCAAAATCTGTCATATGCTGCCAGATTGAAGAAACTCCAGCTCTATTCAGTCGCATACCGTCTGCTCAGAGGTGACATGTGCCTGACATACAAGGCCATGTCCAACCCGGAATTAATGGACATGCTCCACCTCAAAAAATCCAAATCCACCAAAACCACTAGAGCAAGCCTTAAACCTTAGCACGGATATAAATAGGACGTGCTGGAGGGATAGATTTATCACTCAGAGACTCCCTATGCTGTGGAATAAAATCCCGGTCCATGTGAGGCAGAGCACCTCGCTGACTCTGTTCAAGAGAAATCTAGACCTGTGGATGGGAGATCGTAGGTTTACCCCGGGAATCATCTCTGTGTCACTGCTGGACAGAGGCACAACAAACTAATGGGCACAGTATTTTTTCATATAAGGGGTGGCGTAAGCCACAAAAATTTGGGCTAGGCTTATAAATGCCTTAGGGCAGATAGCCTAGTATAAACCTATGAACCTATGAACCTGTCAGTATTTAAAAATGGTTATGGTTTGTATTGAATAAACAAGACATTAGTAGGGTAATAGTGATGTACAGGGTATATATATCAATGAAAGTGTCAGTACCTGTCAATAAAAGTCAAAATCCTGGACTGGTTGTGTTTACTTTGGTATGTGGTGGTATGAACTGAAATGTGCACAGTTTCTGCACAGCTACTATAGCTCTGAAAGCTTTAAATAATCAAGGCTCATCTGACAAAGCTTGTAAAACAGGAGATTAACTATATGAAATGTTACATGCAGCAAGATCTGATACCTGAATAGTAATGTTGTGTTAACCAGTGTTTTCCAAACTGTGCTATGTGAAAGTATGAATACACAGGATAAGAACTATCTGCCATGCATGAATGTCAGAATTACAAGGTCAGATTGTACAATGAAGAGAGTATTAGGCAGAAAACAGTCAAGCAAGCAACAGCAGTTTCTCAATAGCTCATTCTAATGAAACACACACTTTGTTGTATTTTTTTGCACAAACAGGCACGGTTTGAATCCTGTGACTGGTAGTAAGCTGTATGCATAATTTCACACAGGAATATGTGAATTTGTGTAGAAACAGTCAGGTAGTGTTAACAGTAATTTCCTCCATGGGTCTGCCAGGTAAGAAAAGGTATATCTTAGCTGTAAGAAGGTTGTACGTATACACTGTGTACAACACCCACTGTCCAACCCCAAGCCTGCAAATGACAGCAAGATAAGTACATACACAAAGTAGTCTCTTCCAAGAAATGTCCCTCAAGTGTCACGCTGTCACAGCTAGTGGTCACTGCTGTCAACACCCAGGGTGACTGATAGAAATCAAGCCAGAGCAAGGCAGTAACACACACACACACACACACACACACACACACACACACACACACACACACACACACACACACACACACACACACACAGTATGGGTAGAAACAATCAGGTAGTGTTAACAGAAACTTCCTCCATAGGTTTGATAGGTAAGAAAAGGTAAAAAGTAGCTGTAGGAAGGCTGTAATTATACACTGTGGACAAACATAGCACTTCCCAACCTAAGGCCATAAGTTGATGTAAAATGAGATCATACCTGAAGTGTAATGATTAGAGCAATGATCATTAAAGTTGTGAGCAACTGAACCCTATACAGTTGTTAATTGACATCTCCCCCCACCCTATCTGCACCAATAATCTAAGCACATAAATCAATGGGTATTTTTTCACAACCTACTGTTGGGACATGTGTCCTATTGTTCTACAAATATTTAAACATTTGACTATTAATGTTCCCCATTCAAATACTATCATTGGTTGCCTGTTGCTATCAATGTAACCTGCATGCTGTTATTATGCCCACTGTGGTTCCATATATACATTTGTTCTGTTTACTATGCAACTGTTCCAAATCTGTTGTTTTGGGTTAATGTGAATACTTATGCATGCTGTTATAACTAATCCTGGAATGTGTTTAGAATGACTAACTAACATATGTTATAAAACAGCAACATCATAGCACATCTGGGAAGGCCGAGCTCAGCGGATCCACCTGTCCTGCCTCAACTGGCCATGGCACTGGGCCCCAGCATATCTGGGACCCAACCCAGGACCTACTCATCCACTGTCCATTTAGCACACATGTCCACTGGACACATGTAATCTGGTCTAATTGGCTTAACAACACATTACTGTTGTCCTCACCCCTGTCTCAAGGGTTTGAGTATCCAAATTCACCTTTAAACTCTGTACAAATGCACAGCTATTGCTGTATCAGAAATAAACAGCTAAGGACCTTCACTATACCCATCCTGCACATCTCTAGCTATCTGTCACATTGTTTTTCCCTCTGAGTGCCCCCCTTTCCACCACTTTCTTATCACCCCTTTTTTATTTTATTTTAAAGAAATTAGTGTGGGGTAAGTGGAAGTAAGCTGCAGTAAGCAGCAGTAAGTGAGTTTGTGCAATGCTAAGCGATGGCTACATAGATTAAGCAGTTTCCCATTTAACCATGAGTTGGCATCGTTTACTATCACACAAACCCACTTACAACACCTTAAAACTGCCTTCATTACCCTGCCTCAATCAGCCACTGTTATGCAGAGCAAAAATATAATTTACCCTGCCAAGTCATGGACCCAGGACACTGTACACCATACTCAGAGCAATTTACCACTACACTATCTGAGATGCAAGAATCAATGCTGTTTTTTCAAATATATCATTCAGTACAGGTAAAGAATAGTAGGGAACAAACACTGTGGAATCAGTCATGTTTAGTATGCACATATAGATGTGTATGGTGATAGATAAATATTAAAAAGTATATACATCAGATATATGGAGTTATACATATAAAAATATGTATATATATATATATATATATATATATATATATATATATATTGTTATATAAACATATATATAGAAATCAAAAAAGATATATATATATATATATATATATATATATATATATATATATATATATATACATATGCCCATAACATGTAGTACAGTCATACCCAGCACCATACCTCTACACCTCTTTGTGTAATAATTCTGAAAAAAGGCTGTCAAAACGGGGGGACAATAGTCCAAGAACAGGGACATAATGTATGTCCTGCAGTTATAAATATAGAATGTTCCAACAGTAACAGGGTTTGTGTCAGCATACATGTCCAGAAGGATGTGAGTTCTAAAACTGAAATGTATGTCATCATTTACAGACAGAAATCCACACATCATCACAGTGATTGACCACAGAAATGAAAATAATGATTCTGTGGAACAGAACATACATATGAGCAATATTCCTGGACAGTCTGAAACAATCTGGCCAGCAGAGAAGTATGCTCAGAACCCCTTAGTGCAACAAATCTGGACCAAGTCTGACCGGGGGGGGGGGGTAAAGCCATGAAACTGGGAATATATCCCAAATACTGGAGCAGATAAGGTCACACAGTTGATGCAGTAACACCCACCTGTCTGTTGTACCATACATTGACTGGAATAGCCCAAGTCCAAAACCAAATTGCTCTCTAATACTCACTGGCATACATCTTCGCATTATCCCACTAATGTGTCAGACATACACAACATGTATGGTGGTCAGGCAACAGTATAGCTGATAAATATCAGGACATAGCTTCACAGTACGGAAACTACACTGAGCTGCTAGGCATGTCACCAAGGACTGTCTAAACTACAGGCAGATTGACACAACACAAACCCAATTTTACTATGGGCATACACATGCAATTGCAAATATATCAGGAACTACAGGGATGTAACAGCACTGACCAACAGACACCAGCATGAAAGTGCTTACCAGAGCCAATCTCACCACATTCAAAGTGACATACTGGCTATCCATAGGAACAGTAGAGTTTATGGACTGAGTGAACAAAATCATAAGCATATTTGCCACTCAGACACTACCCCTACATATACTGGCCCAATTCACTGTGTAGTCTGATACCTGACTGTGGTATGGGACATGTCTCAGCTTGCCCCTAAAAACATACAGCTGATAGAGCACCAGAAGCTGAGGCAGCATGCAAAATCAGATCGAAAAGGACTCTCAACACTTACATCTACCCTCCCCCTAGACAGGTCAAATAACACATTCACAATACAATGCTACACAATCCTGACAGCCTGTCAACATTTGCCAGAAATACACAGTCCTCTCAACTGTATAGAGTCCCACAGAATGTCCAGGCTTCATACTCATATATCTTGAATGAAGTCACTATATAATGATATACTACAGCTATACACCTCTTACAGCATGACATCTGGACAAAGCCTGACATATCTGGGGCAGATGCCCAAACACAGGGGCATTATTTACATATTGCTGTCATAAACTGAGAAAATTACTGGTATAACAGGGTTGTTGTAACATATATGTTCTGAGGGATATGAAGTCAGAAACACACATGGATGTTACCAATTACTGACTGCAAACTTCATAGTATGCTACTGAATTTCCAAGGCCAATAAATGTGTGAGTAACACACCAAATATAAGAGTCCAAACTCTGGCCAGTCTGTGGATAGCCCAACATTTAGAAGTTATGTTAACCACAAAATACTGTCAGACTTAAATTCATGCAGAGCAGCCATATCCATACAAACCTGTCAAACTAGCATTAGTTCAACTGTATAACAGCAATAATTACATTCTGTCTCAATGTCTGGAACATTCTCCCCCAGTTTGTTGGGCTGTCTCCACAGTGTTTGTCATAAGAGGTATTCCCAACTACACTCTATGATGCTGTTTGTCACACATACCTCCATGAAATACTCCACCCAGGCAAGGAAAAGGGGCAATGCCCACATGAAGTACTCAGTTATAGGAGTGTGTTTCCATGCTGTTGGGTATGGGAATGATACCACAGCTGTTCCACATGCAATTAGTAAGTGGGGGACTCCAGGTGGTACACATGCCATCAGCTGCTCATGAGCATTACCTACTAAAGGCAAGATGCTGCCTATACAAAATAGATGTATATACTACATCTGTCTCAGAGAGAGAGAGAGGCACCCCCCCCACACACACATATATACACACACTCACACAGAGAAACAAACAGACAGACAAACACACACACTGAGACCGATGGAGTATACCAACTGAACTGAAAATAAATAAGCACGGCTATGTCAAACAATCAAGCCTGTAATGGAATGTAGTAGGGGGAATGTAAACATGGAAAATAGGAAGTTCAGACAATATTATGTCTCAACAACACATGCTGTACTGAAACATTGCTGAGCAGACCCTATGGCCATAGAAACTGTGTCTGTCTGCAGTGACAGAGAACACAGCTCAGGGCCCTGAGTCACCCCAGGAAAGGATGGCTCATATATGACCACTACTTGAGTGTGTGTCGTACAGTACCAACTGTGACACTGCTAGCCCATACCCAGTGCAAATCGTACCATTAATAACTCTGCTACATCCAGCTCTGACTTGTGCCTCTTTTTTCAATGCCAATGTCTCCAACCCAGATAACATAGCTGGTCTCACTACCCTCTTGTAGACCTTCCCTATCACTCTTAATGGTACTTGTCTGTCACAAATCACGCATGACATTCTTCCCCACCACCCACATCCTGCTTGCAGTCACGTCATCACCTCTCCCCCACACTCGCCATAACTCTGAACTGTTGATCTCAAGTATTTACACCTATCCACCTTAGCAAACTGTATTCCCTGCATCCTCATCATTCCTCCATACTCCCTCCCATTCACACAGATATATTCCATCTTAGTCTTGCTGACCATCATTCATCCCTCTTTAGACCATACGCCTGTCAGGGTCTCCTCAACCTGTCCCCTACTCTCACTACAGACCACAATGTCATCTGCAAACAGCACAGTCTAGGGGGGCTCCTGTCTGATTATGTCTGTCAACCTGTCCATTGCCACTGCAAAAAGAAAGGGCTCATAGCTGATCCCTGATGTACTCTCACCTCCACCTTAAACACATCTGTCACTCGCAATGCAGAACTCACTGCTGTCATGCTACCCTTGTACATATCCTGTAACATTCTTATGGATTCCTCCACTACTCCTGACAACCTCATACAATACCATAACTCCTCTCTAGGCATCCTGTCCTATACTGTCTGTAAGTCCACAAAGAAACAAAGCAGCTACGTCCAACCTTCTCTGTATGTCCCCATCAACACTCTTAGAGCAAACATTGGATCTGTACTGCTCTATTTTGGCATGAAACCATGCAGCTGATCAGTAATCCTTCACCCTTCTTAGCCTAGCTTCCACCACCCTTCACCATGACCTGATGCTGTGATTGATCAGTGTTATCCCTCTGTAGTTACTACAGATCTGCACACCATCCTTATTCTCATAATCAGTACCCAAACACATTTCATCCACTCTTCATGCATCCTCTTACTTTCCTAGATTACAGTAAACAATCTGGTTAAAAAGACCACTGCCATTTGTCCAAAACACATCCATGCTTCCACAGGTATGTCATCTGGACCAATAACCTTTCTATTCTTAAACGTCTTCACAGCTATCCTTACTTTCCCCTTGATAATCTATTGCACATACTGATTCACCATACCCACATCATCCAACTTTCTCACTCTCCCATTCTCTTCATTCAATATCCCACTAAAGTAGTGTTTCTAGCTGCTCGACACAGTCTCCTCGCCAGCGAGTGCAGTTCCACCATTATCCTTATCTGCTGCACATCCTTCCTAGCTACATGCTTCTGTCAAGACAGTTAGTAAAGGTCCTATTTTTCATTTAACCTTACATACAACCCTTCAGATGCCCCATCCTCAGCCTTTGCCACCACTGTCTTTGCCATGCACCCCATCTCCCTATAAACATGTCTACTTTCTGCATCTGTCTGACAATCCCACTTCCCCTTTGCTAACCTCTCAGTATACTCCCCTGTACTTCCTCATGCCACCATCAGGTGCCCTTGTCCTCCTTGCTCTGTGCAGATGTCACACCAAGCCATGTTCTACTCATCTTCCTTAGTAGCTCAGATGTAGTTACCCAGATATTTGCTAACTCTTCACTGCCACCCTCTGCCTGTCTTAACTATTCCCTTAACTTAAACCCACAATCACCCTTTCTCAGTACTCACCATATGATCCATGGTGCCGACCTCACAATCCGCCCCCTTTTCGTGATCATCAATGTTGTCCCACAGACCAACCTTAAATGCTGCCTAACTACACTTTTCCCTGTCACCACATTACAGTTACCAATCCCCTTCAAACAGGCCCACCTGCATAAGAGATTATTCACCTGCGTGCATCTTCTTCCACTTTTGTATGTCACCCTATACTCCTCGGTCTTGTAATACTATGTATTCACAACAGCCATGTCCATTCTCTGTTGCAAACTCCAGCACCATCTCACCTTCTGCATTCCTTTGTTTAACACCATGCCTACACATCACTTCTGCATCCCCTCTGTCCACTTCATCAACATGCCCATTGAAATCTGCTCCAATCACCATTCACTCACCCTTGGGTACACGTATAACTCCTTCATCCAACCACACCAAAGTACATCTTTCTCATCCATCACACAAGCAATTAGTGGAGCATATGCACTAACAAGTGTCAACATTACACCATCAATTCCCAGCCTCCTGAACATCACTCTACCCGATACTCTTATCACCTTTACAAACACTCTTGGCATAATGTTCCTTCAGGTTAACCCCTACACCATTTCCCCTCCCATACACACCATGATAGAAGTATTTGTACCCGACTCCGATAGACACAGCCGTACACCCCTTCCATCTAGTCTCTGGCACACACAATATATCCACCTTTCCTCTGTCCAACATATCAAATAGCTCTGTCCTCATACCAGTCATATTCACAACATTAACAGTTCCTACCCTCACTACCAAACACCTAGCCTTTCACCTCTCTACCTGCCATATGAGCATCAGACATCCTCCAGCGTATGTCTGTGAATGCAAATGCTACTGCACTATCAAATGACATATGTGTGTTACAGCAATATGAAGAAAGTGTCACTAATTGCGGTCTATAGCCCAGCATGTATGTGCATTGTCCTACAGATATCCTGCCCTAACAGGTTGACATGACTGACTGTGCAGCAAGACTGTCATTACAGTGTGCCATACTGACATAGAACATAAATGTATAGCAGGTATTACCTGTGCATAGGTATGTATGGGTAGGTGTATCTGGCTGCCTCATAAGAACAGACATGGGATGCAAAATGTCAGGTGAATAAGCTGTACATGTTGTACATGTGTGTAACCTTAGTTTCTGTGCATCCAACAGAGTTACACCTCTACAACTACTGGTTGGGTCATTGCCCTGACACAGACATGGGTAGTATAATAAGCATGAGTATCACACTGAAATTGTAGAGGTGGCCAACTGTGTTCTGACCCTGTGTCCATGAATACTACAAACAGATATATGACCACCCACATAGCTGCAAGGCCTCAACTAAACCTTACTTGTAAAACCTGTCTCCATCAAAGTAGAAAAAATTCCTTTTTTGGACAGCAGCAATGCACAAAGCACATAATGTGATCCTATATTGGTTGTACAGGACAAAGTAAGAGCAGGCACCAACTGGGCGGCATGTCAACCTTTGTCTGAACAAGCATAATAGGTCACAGGTGGATTACTGTAAGCCCATCTATGATTACAAATTGGACACATCCACTAAGGGCAATCACAAGGCCATCTTCCCATATGTCTGCAGTCTCAGAGACAATAACCCAACCCACCCTGTAATGGTGATCAATCACAGCACATACACACACCATAGCTACAGCCAACCTGCAGCAGAAAAGTTTAGGGAAAACACCACTCCCCTGGATCACCATCAGTATAGGTGGATATGTACAGCACACGCACCCCTCCCCTTATCATCATGGATCAGGTGCAAACTGCCTAATCCAAGTTAACAAAAGCAAGTCCTCTTGGGGCCTGATAACATTCCTGTCTGCATCCTACATAAACCCAGGCATATGCTTCCAGCTCCATTACACACTGTATGCAAGCAAAGCCTGAGCACCATTGGCATCCCATCTGCAAGGAACACAGCCACTATCATCCCTCTACACAAACGTGGATGATGAATGGTGGTTTATGCAATGTACTGGCCCTCATTGGGGTGAACATGACACATCAGCACCAGGAGTACAATACATGTTCATACAGTGCTGCCAGGTACAGGGGTATGATATGTTTGTAAGTGGTGGCTAATGATAGTCCACATGCATGAGATGGCTCTTAAAGAACTTTGGGCAATATTTGAGGTCCTGTGATGTGTTTTCCTGTGTTTGTCCTCCAGGTGCCATGCAGCGACAAACTACTTACACTGATGCCATGACAGCAGCCATCACAGAAGCTATAATCTTAAACTATGCCATCCTTTCTGGTCTTAGCTGGCAAAATCTGCAGGAGCAGATTGCCCTGTCGAATGAGATCATCTACAGAGTGAACATGTTGGGCCACCATGGATGCATATACGATCTGGTCAGGCATAGACCAACTGACCTGATAGGTCATGCCTGGTAAAGGGCTGCTGCTGTAGTGAGGGACTGTACTGCTACTGGTGGCAAGCCAGCTGCACAGGCCTCACTTACAGTGACAGAGGAGCAATTTGCCAACCTTGGGGTAGCCCCCACACAAACTCAAACTCGGGATACAGCAGTTGTGTAGGTGGGTGGCACCCAGGTAACAGGCGAGGAGCATTTAGGTAAGACTAAAATGCACATCAATGTAATGAGGTAACATTTAAACTGTCTTCTACAGAGTCTCTAGATGCATATATCAATGCAAAATGGATTAGTGCGTGGGGTTTTGTAATGCACACAAGTGCACATCTATGGTGAAGGACAGCAAATTATATAATATCATAGTGTGTACTGTACCTGTGCAGAAATGGACCATTCATCTTGTACCAATGCCTAATGTGAATCTGCTGAAAATACCTCTCCCTCACAACTACATAGGCACCTCTGGTATGCACATGGAACAGCAGCCTGAACCCAGTAAGTATGGGGTTTCCCTGTTGTGGCTAACCAGTACCTCAGCCATGCTAAAGTTAATGCATGTGACCATGCACACAACTGTTACACCCAGCCACTTGGCAATATCTGCACGTTCACCTGTGGTGTTGTTTGCTGCATTGCATCATGGTGGTCATGACAGGGGCCTATTTGCAGGAGATATCACATATCTGTAGCATTCCTCACAACCTGTCATTGCAGGGCACCTGGACAAAGACCAACAAAATGGGGGGACAAAGGCCCAAAACTAGGGTCATATTGTAGAAGTCAGTGGTATACAGTGCATATAAATGGTGTACACACCTGTTAGAATGCTAGTTATTATGATATACAAAAATAAGAGCACAGTAGACAAGTTCAGAATACTGCAAACCTTTCATGTGACCTATAACCTGTACAATTCAATTGTAAAGCAAACAAATCCGTTAGACGAACAATAATGACACATAACAATAGTACAACAACCTAGATTCATGTGTGTGCAAAGGCTAAAGCTAGTACTGTGTTGAGGCAGATTTTGAAATAACTATAGCAGTACATCTTATTGGGTACACAACAGCCATCAATTACAGAGACTCTTTGATTAACAGCAACTAACACTCAGCTGTCCTGCCAGAATTATCCTAACATATACCCAGCTGCCTGCTACAGCAACAGCCATGGTTCACATAGAGCTAACGAAGCTGCTAAGGGACCACATGTTTGAGATGTATCAGCCAAGAGAAGGGTAACCAAACATTTCCACAGCATTGCACATGCCATGGAACACAATGCATACAGTCATCAAAAGGTGGTGAAAATATGGGGATACAGTGACATTGCAAAGGAGTGGACATCCAACCAAAGTCTATGAGAATACAAGACCAAAACTGGCAAGGGAGGCTGCCACGAGCCCTACAGCAACAGTGAAGGAGTTGCAGGTATTTCCAGCAAGTACTGGGTATGTACTACATGTCACAACAACCTTCCATGATTTCCATATGTCCTGCCTATAGGGTAGGGTTGGAAAATTAAAAAAGTTCCTCACACCAAACAATATCCAGGCCTGGTGAAGGTCTGAATACAATACTTCAGGTCTCCAAAAAGCAAGTTGGAAATGTGTTATGGTAATATGGGACCACAGTTGTACTCATTGGTCACCATTCTGACAGGTGTGCTTGACACAATATCAACACTGCACATCACCACAACAACATCACCTCCACAGTGAAGCATGGGGATGGCAAGTGTCCTGCTTGAGCTTGCTGTTCACAAGCTGGAACTGGGGCTGTAGCCAAGTTAGAGTGGATTATGAACAGTTCCAAACACTGGTCCCTTGTGGCTTCAGAGCATTTTAATGTCTGCCACATAGCTGTGGATGGTGAGGAATTCCACCTATCCACCCAACAATGGCCTAAACCATGCATCCATATCAACAAGAAGATGGCTTCACCAGAACACATGCAATGTTCTGCATTAGCTAAGTCAGAGCACACACCTACATCCAATAGGATATATGCAGGGCAACCTGAAGAGGGTGGTGCACAGTGGATGTCCTTGCAATCTGACATAGATAGAGGTGTTTTGCAAGGGAGAGTGTGCAAACATTGGCAAGCCAAGATGTGCCATGCTGATACACACCTTCCCAAGAGGACTGCATGCCATGATTAACTCAGAAGTTGCTTTAACAGAGTATTACTTCAAGGGTTTGCACACTCATGCAACCAGCCTATTGTACCTATTTCAGTTACCAGATGTTACCTGTAAGTGGTGTGTATGTTCCTCAATTAGATTGCACAGGTCATATGTCATATGAAATGATGGCAATGTTATGACCTGATTTCCTAGGGTTCATGTGATATATCATGAAAACCTGGCATGTTAACAGGTGTGTGTACACTTACTATATCCACTGTAAGCTTGGGAAGTTGTTTGAGTCACCGGCTTTGTTTTAAAATACATGTACTGCAGGTTATGCAGTCTGCACTTCCAATAAGGGCATTACTTAGTGGCACCAATCCACAGCCCAACACAATAATGTAACAGACATTAACAGGAGTTATGAGGATCAGACCAAACATATGAGCCACACATGTAGACATTCAGCAACACACTGTACAGTTGAGAGGTATGTTCTGTAGGAGTTGCCATAGTGCTATACAGGTGGACAGCAATAATTTGGGTCTATATTATATTCAAAGAACACAGTCAAAAGTTTGCTGATGAGATCCAAATAAGTGTCCGAGTCCAAAATAAGGATATACAATTTATTATGCCGCGACAACCAAAATAAAAACTTGTAACACGTAGATAAAAATGCCAAAGCACATTAACGCTATAACAAATGATAATACGTTTTCATACAAACTTCATCAGATGCAAATACCCCTGACTAAGCAGCATAACCTTATATATGTGGCTGAAATTCTAGAACCAATCTTTATCCAAGAGCAAGTGATTTAAAACCAGTCACATTACATAACTAGGTTTAAAAAAGCATTAAATATTTAATACCAATCAGTCCTTTAAAATCACATGTATATGAATAAATAAATAGCATGAGTACTAATATTTATTATAATAATAAAACTATAGTTTATATGCTTGATATATAATGTTTGCTTGATTAAAACAATTTAAAACAATCAAATAAATAATTGAATTAATAGATAATTAACAGTGGATTAATAAATGTTTTGCTACCATCTATTTGCCATATAGCAAATCACATATATATTAATCAATAAATAGTATGAAGTGCTAAAAAATAAGTTGACATAGTAAAGCTACAATTTATGTATTTGGTATGTGATATTTGCTTAATTAAAACAATTTAAGACAAATAAATAAATAGTTGAATAAATGACAGTGAATTAATGAATGTTTTTCTACCATCTAATGACCGTATGGTAAATTAAAGTTTGGCAGCTCTTAATTTGAAAACTGGAAGAATGGAGAGCATATCATTCAGGCCTGGATTTCTTGTAGCATCCAAAACAATTTGACAATAGAGCTCCCGATATTCGAGTTTGGCCTCCCACATGCCCCCTCTAATTTCTTTGGGCACAGCTTCCAATACAAAAAATAAAAATGATGCTTGTGGACACACTTCTTTATGACGGAAAAGAGCATTGTTTATATTTTCTTTCCTGATTTCATAAAGATGCTCATAAATTTTCATCTTTAATTTTCTTTCCGTCTTACCTATATAGAATGAATTACATTGCTTGCATAGGGCCAAGTAGATGAAACCGCTAGTATTACAATTTGAAAGGCAGTTGCTCTTAATATTTCTGTCCCTACTAACAATTTCTATAGAAGATCCATTGTGTATGTAGGGGCACTGAGAACAAGAACCTCATTTAAAAGTGCTTGCCTTTATATGATTACCTTGTAAAACATACCCACACCCAAACTCGAATAAATTCTTAATATTCCTATCGTTTCTGTATGTAAATTTTAAAGGTTGTTTAAATAAAATGTCCGGATCTGAGAATTCCTTAAATCTTTCCCATTCCGTATTAATGACATACCTGATAATCCATTGATATTGAACATTTAATGCTTTTTTAAAACTAGTTATGTAATGTGATTGATTTTAAATCAATTGCTCTTGGATAAAGAGTGGTTCTAGAATTTCAGACACATATATAAGGTTATGCTGCTTAGTCAGGGGTATTTGCATCTGATGAAGTTTGTATGAAAACGTATTATCACATGTTATAGCGCTAATGTGTTTTAGCGTTTTTATCTACGTGTTATAAGTTTTTATTTTGGTTGTTGTGGCATAATAAATAGTATATCCTTATTTTGGACTCGGACCCTTATTTGGATCTCATCAGCGAACTTTTGACTGTGTTCTTTGTTTTAATTGTTTGCCTACATTTCCATATTTGAATTAATAGTTTATTGTCTATATTATATTCTCGAAAGCCGACAATATCGAAGCTGATATTGTTGACACGAGAATAGTGATAGTGCATAATATCAAACGTGTAAACGGAAAACTCCGTAAGGGGAGATTTCCGTTTACTGCAATGTAGTGTGGTCTTGGAGTTGGTATATTTAAGTAGAGGGGGGTGTGGGGTGCAAGGGGGCTTGCCCTCCTGCTTAATCTCATTAGGGTACTTTTTTCTTACTTTTTTTGTTGTTTTTATAAGTTCAATGTTTGAAGACATTGACCATATGGTGTCGACCATATGGTGTTCGATGTTTTCAACCGTCGATCTTATAATATAGACCCCAATAATTTACATAGGTGCAGTGTTTGCTAGGTGAAGGGCCATCATCTACTAACGCCACTCACATAACCCAGAGGTGTATATTAGTAGTCACGGTAATTGGAAAGGGCTGCACTGCATGATGCTGAGGGTCCATCCAGAGTGTGTATGTTATTGTCTGACTGTGTGTCGCGAATGCTCCCAGTAGGCTAATGTGAGGTCTGTGTAATGCTTTTGAGGCACCTCACCTGTGTATGTGTGTGTGTGTGTGTGTGTGTGTGTGTGTGTGTGTGTGTGTGTGTGTGTGTGTGTGTGTGTGTGTGTGTGTGTGTGTGTGTGTGTGTGTGTGTGTGTGTGTTTGTGTTTACCAGCAAATCTTATAGTGCCAGCAGTAATTTACATATGTTGTTTTTCCCTCACAGGTGGACATGGTGGCTGCAGTCCCTCCTTTTCAGACACTGATGTCAAGAGTCTCTGCAGAATTTGACCATGATGATACTCATATTGAGGCACAGGTGGGGTTGTCAGCAGCTGATACCGTGCCATCAGTTGGAATCCCACTATTGTCAACCCCATCCCCGCATGCAGTCACAATGCCCACACATACCCCATCACCAGTGGCCACAGATAATGGACAATTGGTAGATGGTGGCATGGAACAAGCTACTGTGGTGACTATGGCAAGTGTGGCTGCAGGCACTAGCCATCACCAGAGTGCTGGCGAGGTCCCACACAGGCTGATGGGCAGGGGTGTTCAGAGGAGGATTGCAGCCCGTTATGCCCCTGTTGCAAATATTATGGCAGAAGTCACCAGACGCATGTTTCAGGCTGTCATGGGGGGAAAGGCATGTAATGAACATAATACCAGACATATAAGCAGGGTCATGGATGAGCACATCCCAGGTGTCCGTGGGAATAATAACTCACTGCAGCCATCTGTGGGCATACTAGGGTCATGGATAGTTGGTGGAGTGAGACCTTGGCACTCCCCAACCGTGGAATATCTGTGCCTGAGCACTTGGCAGACACTGGCCAGCAGCCATGTGGCTGTAGGGCAACATCACAATCAGCTGAAGGTCTACGTGGTAGTGCACCATCACATTCCCACACTGGCAGTACCAAGAGCACTACTGAAGGGAGTGTGCTGTCCACGCCATGAGCATGTGATCCTGGCCATTCCCAACAGGGATGCAGATCCAGCAGGCAGCAGTTTCTAGTAGGGAGTAGTACTGCATCTGGACTTGGCCCTGGTGGTGCCAGTGATACGCTTAGCAGGCCCAGTTCCCATGCCAATGGCCAGAGATTGTGAACTGCACACCCTGCCATGTATGGCCCGCAGCTGTCCCAAATACCCCTATGTAGGGCACACACATGGCATCACTGTGTCCATACAAACACACACACATCACCATCAGAAAAGTCACCTAGACACATGCACACACACACACACACACACACACACACACACACACACACGCACACATGCACACACGCACACACGCACACACACACACACACACACACACACACACACACACACACACACACACACACACACACACACACACACACACACACACACACACCACCCTTGCACTGCCCATTTAATGAAAACCCCCAAACACACACACACATGATGTCTACCATGTGGCCCAGCCTAGGCTTCTGGCAAACACACACAACACCCTGTGCATATGATGATACTTGTGCCACATCCATGCCATCCATACCATCGATGGAGGGACATACTTATATGGGTTTGATGCACAAGGTGACATTAGTACAGTGTAGCTATTTAATGCTGTGTAACATGCTGTCATCTGGCATTTGTAATGGATACACATCAGAGTGTGTGTGTGTCTACCTTTTCAGCCATGATGCATTTTTGGTGTTAGTAACACTAAGTGAATGTGTTCTCACATGCTCTATTCTGTTTGTATTCCAGGTGTCTGTGTGTCAGCAGGATGTGGCTCAGCAGACATCACCAATAAGGGATATGGCAGCGTAGTAACATATTGACCACATCATTGTTGGGGTACAGCTGTATCTGCACACATTTCCCAGGTCTGTGTAACAGTTCATGCATGTGTCTCACAGCTTATAGGGCTGAGGGGGTCGTGTCTCAGTCTATGCTGGTTGACATCAGCTCTAGTATAGTGGACAATGGTAAGTGTGGTGGGTGGAACACTTCTCAGATTGCTAACGCCCTCAACCCCAGAGAATATTGTGTCGACAAAACACACAGAGAACACTGCTCACACACACACACACACACACACACACACACACACACACACACACACACACACACACACACACACACACACACGCATGCAAAGGACCACAGTTGCCAGTGTTGTGGTACCACACTATTATGCAGTTATTGCAGGTGGCACAGGACTACTAATGTGATGAGTGTTACATGGTAACTGTAAGGTGAATAACATCACTTGGCCTTGTGGGGTATGGCAATGGTGGTTGTTCTGGTTGTGGGAGTACTCATAGTAGTGTTGCATACAAGTCTACACACTCACAACCATTGATATAGACAGTAATGCATGTACAGACACACAAACACACACATACACACACACACACACACACACACACACACACACACACACACACACACACACACACACACACACACACACACACACACACTTGCCACTACTGACATTAGCAGACCAACCTATCTTGTTATTCATATCATACTATTCCATACTATTGCACAGGGCTTATAGGGCTGAAGAGTGTCTACAGGTACAACTATGGTTGATGTGAACAGTGGACTTCATACAGTAGACTTAGGAATGTGTACTGTGTGTACCATGGCATAAAATATCAATCCATACCCATCCAATGGACGTCATTCGCACAAAAACACACACAAACAAGATACTGTTCTCTCATACACATTTGCCAGGACTGGGAGTAGAATTCCTACCTATCTATTTATTGTTAATACATTGTTACACATTTATCACACACACCATGGGGTTTATGGGGTGCCACTTGTCCAAAGGTAGCTCTAAGGCGAGGGACATCACCAGGTCTTGCAAATAATAATAGGTGAAGTACTGGGTGAGAGAGGCCACAAAATACTGTAACCTACACATATACATACAATAATACACACACACACACACACACACACACACATACACACACACACACACACACACACACACACACACACACACACACACACACACACACATACACACACACATGCACACACATTTTCCAGGACTCATATTAGAACCTCTAGCTATGTGGTTATTGGTATTATAGTGTAATGCAGTTACCACACACACTATAGAGCTTATAGTTTGTGGAGTGTCCCAAGGTATCTATATAGTGAATAACATTTACAGCACTTGTAAGGTATGGCAATGGTAGTTGTACTGGGTGAGACAGTCCACCAACTATTTTCACCCACATCTTTGCACACTCACAAACACTTTCAGACACACTAATGCATGCACACATATTTGATCCATGGGTTCAAAGAGTCATAGGTATGTATGTGGCAAATTGTCATGGAGGCTTTACAAGGCTAGCCCATGGGAATACAGTGGCATCATGCCAACTGACTATACTCCCCAGTGTGTCTACTGAGTATAATCACTGGAGTGATCCCCAGGATGGGTATTCTATTCCCCATCCACTCCTCCTGATTTCTCTGGAAGAGGGTCAGTGATGTGCTTGGCTTGACAAGTATGTGGCATCTATTACATGGCATGGCCAGTCTCTGAGTTGTGAAGATGTCCCTCCAGCCTGTCCTGTTGATTGTGAGGATGGGGTTGAGGTATCTGGGGCATGTTAAGTGGACAGATTGATGTCTTAGATGTTGCATTAATGACAGGGTTGGGTCAGACATGGCTGTGTATGTCAGGCAGAGATCGCACTTAAGTAGCCAATATGAGACAGAGATTCATTGCAGTTGTTGGAGTCTGATCATATGGGGCAAGTGTGTAGTATTTAAGATCCTCTTTGTGAGGTACATTTGCAGCATCTCCTGTTGTTACTGGTGTCCAGTAGGGTACGTGGCAAATGGGTCATAGTACACATTGATTTGCCTACTGTGGGGTGTGTACAGGGAAACACTGTCCTTTTACTTCCCGGATTCAACACCCTGAATCAGGAGAAGTGACACATGGAATGACGTTCGGAGGACAGTGGCACTGTGGTGGTCACCATACAGCTCACTGTCAACCTGTGTTCTCAGTTCCATTATACCAACATCAGTGTTCAGTGGACTACCATCAATGTATTACTTTATGGGAACCATGCTGTACCCAAATAAGATGGCAGCACATCATCTGGCATTGGGCTTATGTTTAGGGTTCTGATAACAGTTATAGGTCTCAGAGAGGACTTTGTGAAATATGTCAACCTCACGTGAGGGTGTAATAATAGCACCCACCTTGTAGTCATCTGCAAACATTGTCAGCCAGGGTGCCTTTGAATTGGGCTGGTCCTCAGAGGTGTGGATCCCAAACATGAGAAACCCAGGTCTACAACCTGTAGGACTCCATTCATGACTGTTCAGCAGCATGACATAGAGTCCGCTGCTTTCACACTGTGGGTTCTATCTGTGAGCGAGTTTGCAGGCCACCTATTGATGTAGGTGTGGCAGCCTACCTGACTATGTTTGTGTATGATTCCTGAGTGGTAGTTATATCCAAAGATTAGATGAGCAGCCTATCTTGTTAAGTATTCCATACTGTCACATAGTTACTGCACATGGCACAATGCTTATAGGGCTGCAGAGTGTCTACAGATCCCTCTACAGTGGATGACAACTGTAGGCCTTGTAATGTGGACACTGGGACATGTTCTGGGTGGGCAACAGCAAAACGTAGCAAAACCGACCCACCAATAGTATGGTTCTCACACAAACAGAACAAGCCCCCCACAGACAGGATGCTGTACACACACACACACAAACACACACACACACACACACACACACACACACACACACACACACACACACACACACACACACACACACACACACACACACACACACACACACACACACACACACACACACACACACTTCTATATTTGCCGGGACTGAGATTAGAACTTTTACCTAACTAGTTATTTGTACTATAGTGTTACACAGTTATAACACATGCCATAGAGCTTAAGGGACTGAAGCCTGACGAAAGGCACTTCTAAGGTGACTGATATTTGTAGGACTGCTAAAGTAGGGGGAGAGTGTAATGGGTTTGAATGGACCCAAAAGCTTTTACTTGTAAACACACACACACACACACACACACACACACACACACACACGCACACACACACACACACACACACACACACACACACACTTTTACATTTGCCAGGACTGAGATTAGAACTCTTACCTAGCTAGTGTTACACAGTTATCACACATATCACAAAGCTTATGGGGCTGATGCGTGATGAAAGGGACTTCTAAGGTGACTGATATCTGCAGGACTGCTAAAGCAGGTGAAGAGGAAATACACTGGTTTTGAATGGACCCAAAAGCTTTAACTTGTAAACACACACACACACACACACACACACACACACACACACACACACACACACACACACACACACACACACTTTTACATTTGCCAGGACTGAGATTAGAACTTCTACCTAACTAGTTATTTGTACTATACTGTTACACAGTTATGGCATGCACCACCGAGCTTATAGGGCTGAGGCCTGATGAAAGGGACTTTTATGGTGACAGACATCTTCAGGACTGCTAAAGTAGGGCAATGGGAAGTGCACTGGGTGGGGAAAGCCTGTTCATTCCTAGATCCTACTGACATTTCTCTAAGTGTATGAACATGGCCAGTGTGACCTTCTATAGTAAATGTGGGACTCCATTCCAGGGATTGTTGTACTCCAGTCCTGTTTGATTTGTGCTACAGCCATACCTCTCAACCTGTTGCTGCAAGACATCTGGAGTTAACCTATCAAAAATGAGGAGACAGTGGGCCATACAGCGAATGTGACTATTTCTCTCAGTAATGTATGGGTTGCTAGGGTTACAGGGCTTGTTTTAGCAGACATCTTCCATATATGTAGTTTGACACTGTCATGTATTGTTTCAGTACCTCATGACATACCTCCTCAGATCGTCACAGTGATTTAACAGAGGAATACAGGATGAATGATGCACACACCAGGATTATGGGCTAAATGGTATGCATTCTTGCACAATCCCGCCTATTGAGAGGTGTGCCTGCAATCCATTGACTGCTGGTGCTGTGGAAATGGTCTAGCACCTTGGTGATATAGTACAGTAGTGGAATCTCTGTGCATTTCTGTTCTGGCTTGGTCTGATTTCCAGTCCTTGGTTGGATAATATAAGTCAGACAGGATCAGGGTGAAAGGCAGACTCCGGATAGATTTGTGGGGGATAAGATATGTGGGGTGGTGTCCTGGGTCAGATATGTTTGTCTATAGCTACCAGTACTTTGCATAGGAATTTTTTCAAAGGTTGACTGCACTTGGAGGGTCTTGTGTGTGTCAGACTGTTTGACCAGACTGGAGGTGTGTGTTTATCTCACATATATGTATGGGCTACCTCATTTTGCTTGGATGGCCACATTTTGGAGTCAGGATGTTGCATAGGATGAGTGATCAGGGAAAGGTGTATTACTCCCCATGGCTGTGGGCCAGGGTTCTATGGGTGCAGATATCTCACTATCTTCCAGGGTTAGGACTGCCTGAAATGAGTGCATTCCCATGTTTAGACTCCTAGCCCTGCCTGTCAACTTTACAGAGTATCACAGAATGTCCACATCCATGACTCATATATCTTGTTGGTTACCCAAGCAAGTGTGGTTTTCAAGGAAAAGTGTTTTCCAAGTCATTCAGGGTTGAAGTCAGATATTACTGACAGTTGACGTTGCAGTTTCAGACTTCATACCCATCAAGCATTCCATGCTACTACAATCATTTCATCAACTTTATAACATTATTAGAGCAGTATTTCAAAGGTGTCCTTCTCTTTGGACCTTTTTCACCCCATTATTCATGGCTTTGTCCAGATTTCTGGCTCTCTGACCCTGGCAGGTTTACTCCTAGCAGTTAGCAGAATGGCCTTTCTTTGCATTTTGTACACTGAGTTATGTTGGTGTTATGGACCCCATGACACTCCCTAACAGGGCACTGTGGGTGAGGCAAGGGCATTTGCCACAGGTCTGTAGGTCATGTGTGACAGATGCAGGCCATCTATAGCAAGGCAGTGCATTCTGATGATCATATGTTCTCAGGCTGCTGGCAGTGGACAACCCTGGGTGGTACCAGTAAGCTGACTGTGGGTGTTACTGACAATTGCTTTCTGTTTGTGTTGAGCCATCACTCTAGTTGATGGCTGGATGCTGCTTAAGGCTATGGACATGTTACTGCATTTCTATGGGACTATGGGGGGGTGACACATCTGTTTACAATACACATTAATAGAGACTCTGTTGATATTTGCTTAACATTTTGGCCCCATTTAGCATAGTGGTGTCTCCTATTTTTGAGACTATAAGCATGACAGTATCAACCACAAGTCAGATTGTTCTGGCATAAACATTTGTAGTTTCAGGCTTCTTACCTTTCAAGTCCTTACTGCCACTACTACACCTGTTGTGATATCACTGTTTGTAAAAGTCTGTAGGTGGGGATTTCATGGATGTCGCCATGTGGGGGCCTTTGCCAGACATTTCCATATTGTTTTCTACAGCCGATCTGCTGGGTGAGGCTGGGGGTTGGTATAGGACCCCCACTTTGACATTCATGCATGGGACCTATGATCCCCCAGTTATTTTGCTCATCACATATACTGCAATGGTATTTGTCAACTAGGGTGGTACTGCATGGTGTGGGTAGGGCAGTAATGGGGATACACTTCCTGCTGTCCCACAGAGCTGTCAGTTGTCTGCTGCTATCCCAGTAAGCCACCCCATTCCCTTCCATGCTTGAATCAATACCATAGATATGCTATCAGAACATTCCACTCCATTCATTTATTTTATTAAGGAGACTGACTCACCTTGTGCCTGAGGCTGTTGTGAGGATGGTGTTCAAGGGCTGACTGTCGGATGAGTCTCAGTCTGAGTTGGTTGTCAGCATTATCCTTCTCACTGCCCTCAGTCTTTAGCATATACTGATAGATCAGAGCAACAGCAGTCTCTAACATGTTTTGTTAGATTTGTCAGTTTAAAATTCTCCTGAATGTGTACACCAGTGGTGTAGAGTTGCTGGGAAAAATCAGACTGAAAGATGTTTGCATAGTTTATAGTAGTGTGCTGGGCTGCTGCCTGTGTAATTGGCTGATTCTGATCCATTCCACCTGCCAGCTATGGTAGTTCTTCTTGACTGCCTTCCTTCTGCTGTTTCCCCTTCCCATTTTCTCCCTGTTTAAGCCCTGATGCATGTCGCACATTCCTGGTTCTCAAATGTAAACAGTTCTGCTATTCCCTGTGGTTTCTTTTGTTTTGTTTGTTAGTTTTAGGCCTGGTGCATGCTGTGCACACCAGTTTAGTGAAAGTAAACACTTTTTAGCAGAACTGACTCTCCCTGGATATGAACACGCTCTGCTTTTCATGGAATAAGACAATATAGCCTCAGACACACCCCCTTCCTTAGCTGTGCTTAGCTAAGGGCAAACATGGGCCACTGGGCTCCAATGTGCGTACAGCAAGCATGACACACAGCTTTTTCATGTTAGCTGCTCTTACTGTCTACACGTTGGTGTTAGAGCACCTACACGGTTAGGTGCAGTCTGACACTTAGAAGAAATTTGTGATTCAGTATAAATACCCTCATTTGTATACACCACTGCCTTACTACATCGTTACGACACTTAGGCTGGACCTTTCCCTTTAGCAACTACTATTCCCTGGGATTTTCATTCTGCATTTCATTGACTATAATGGCAAAATGTAGATTTCTGTAAAAATTGATTCCCCCCCTTTTTTTTTATTTTTGGCATGATCCCATTTGCGCGCCGCTGCACTATGCTTAAATGGCTGAGATCGGACAAAAAAAAGTTTTATTTTAAAAAATTAACAGTATTTTTCATGCCATTGGCATGCCTACTAAATATAATACATGCTTTCTTTCAAGCTGTCATCCCCCCATTTTCTCATTTGCAGAAATGTATTCAGCTAGTAAAAGAATACATTTCTGCAGGTTATAATATTCCTGCATTTTCACCAGCAAATGAGGTAATTAGCATAAGGCAGTGGTATCCATGCAGGAATAGTGTATGAGCACTCGTGCACGTCCCAGGAGCCCTTTGCTGAATGGCTCAGCGGCCATGCTCCATGCAGCAGCTGCTGCTGTACTATTCCTACACTCCATGTAGGGTTTAATGAATCCCAGGGACTGTCTTAAAATTTTCCACAAGACTGTAATGCCCTTTCTGGTTTTGTTATGTATAAAATAATATCATCTGCAAATATAGCCAGCTTTTCCTGACTACCATGCCAATTATATCCTTCAATTTCTGAGTCCCTTATTGTCTTTGCCAGTGGTTCTAAGTATAATGCAAACAACAAAGGGGAAGCCGGACAGTCCTGCCTGGTTCCTCTACTCAAGCAAAAGTTATTGGAGAGGACCCCACCCACTTTAATTCATGCCTCTAATCCCTTACATATTCTTCTAATCAACCTTATAATTGTATCAGGGATAGCAAATGC
>NC_056732.1:119666844-119691844 GCF_019279795.1 Protopterus annectens
CACAAACTCAGTGTGCCACTCAACCACAGCCCATAAGGCATAACAACATACCCAGCACTCTAGTCATAGGTGACTCTATAGTCAGGCACACTGATGTACCACTTACCAGGCTAAACAAGGATAAAGTTACTGTCAGCTGCCTATCAGGTGCCAGGATCCGCCACATAATGCATGCACTCAGGTCACTCTACAACAAGTACAAATATGACTCTTTCATTGTCCATGTTGGTGTGAATGACCTGAGATGTACCTCCCTGGACTACATGAAAAGAGACATGGAGGAGGTATCCAATCTTGTAGCTCAGGCAGGTATGACCTTAGCCCTGAGTAGCAAACTGCCATCACCCAGAACTATACCACAGTAAAAGGACAAAATGATTGACTTGAACAATTGGCTAAGCTTCTGGTGTCATTCGAAGGGGATCCAGTATCTGTCTGCCTGGGATGACATGATCGATAAACCACAATGCTTTGCTAGAGCTGGCCTGCACCTGTCACCCTTGTGATTCTGGATACTGGCTAAGGCTCTTGCCACCCCTATAGTGCCTTTCTTAGGCAAGATTCAAATGACAAATTCACCACCGTAACAGGTACAAGCAAGCAAAATCTGACGGTAATGCTATTTAATGCTAGAAGTCTAAACCTCAAAATGCACTCACTCAAGGCACTCCTTAAAATGGAAAACATTGACATCAGTGCAGTGACAGAGACCTGGTTCAAGGCTCCAGAGAGCACCCATAGATTCATAGATTCATAGATTAGTACTGCATTACCAGGCTATAATTCATACCACACCTTTTGGCCACCTAACCTGGACCGAAGCACTAAAGGCGGAGACGTGTCCATATTCATTAAGGATATCCACACCTCCAGGCTGGTTGCTCAGCATAATGCATCCGAGATTATCCAAGTGCAACTAACTCTGGGCAAGACCACAATCCAAATTATTGCTTGCTACAGATCCCCCACCATGTCCCAGGATTCCCACTCCTCATTTCTTGATACACTGGAAAATATTAGGGTACAACCTAACACCCTAAAAATGGGTGATTTCAACTAACCCACCATTAACTGTGAAAACTATTCGTGTACCAATTCTTGTGCTCAGCGTTTTCTGGAGTTCATAAATTCCAACGCCTTGGATCAACTAACCCACACCCCCACCAGGGGCAGTGATATCCTAGACCTGGTCATTACCAACATGGGCAACCGGTGTTCCACACCAGAGGTCAATTCCTCGTTGGTCAGATCCGACCACAAGCAAATCACCCTAGACATCCACATCCCATCCCCACCCCCCCATTTGGGAAACCACCATAAAAGATTTCTCCAAAGCCAACTTCATGCTTCTTAAGACAGAAGTGGCAAACTTCACGACAGCCATGCTGACGGACAATAGAGGTATGACTGCTGAATCCTATAGAATTGCACTTTATAAGCACTTACACGAGTTCATGGATCATGCAATCCCTAACAGAACCAAGTTGCTATCCTCCAAAAAAAGGAAGCCAATCTGGTGGTCCCCTGCCATAAAAAAACTCTACAACAGAAGAAAGAAACCATTGCAAAAAAGAGTAAAATCCCATGATTGGAGGAACTCCGTGGTCAGCCTCAGTAAGAAGCTGAGATCCCTCATAAAATCCTCCAAAGCTAGTTATGAAAACAAAATCACCACTGATTCTAAAGAGAACCATAAAGCATTCTATAGCTATGTCAAGAATCTCAATGACAACACTCAGATCTGCTCTGAGTTACAGCACAATGGCACTAAATATATAGAACCAACTGATATTGCCAACATTGTAGCAGGTAGGTTCAGTGCTAACTTTATCCCTCTCTCATCCCCTAAAGGGCCCATCTCTCTACAGGAAGAATGCAAAGTTCCTGTAATCACAGCTGCACTGGTAAAAAATACACTCTCCAAAGCCAAGAACACAGCATCCATGGGATCTGACAACATCCCAGGATGCATTCTACGTGAACTACAGAACAAACTGGCACCCCACCTAAGTACCATGTTCAATCATAGCCTTACCTTAGGCTTTGTGCCCATTGGATGGTGCACAGCAATGGTTATCTCACTCCACAAAGGGGGAGCCACCATGGACCCCAGTAACTACTGCCCCATTAACCTGACGAGCCTGGTCTGCAAGGATATGGAACTTATCATCATGGAACTTATAAACAATTACATTGGTAATCTCCAAACTCTGGACCCTACCCAGTTCGGGTTTGTAAAAGGCAGATCATGTCTACTAAATGTGATACACTTCTTTGAAGTGGTCACCAAAGCCATAGATGAGGGTAAGGTGGTTCACACAGCCTATCTAGATCTCGTCAAGGCTTTCAACACCATCTACCACTCTGGAATGATAGATACACTCACTAAACTAGGTATAAATCCCTATGTCACAAGATGGTTTGCCAACTGGCTCACTGACAGAACCCACACTGTGAATGTAGCAGACTCTAAATCCAACTTCAGACCAGTGACAAGTGGAGTACCACAGGGTTCAGTCCTAGGTCCTCTCCTGTTTGTTATCTACTTCTCTGAAGTACAGGCTAACACAGAAGGTCTTTGGTTTGGTGTAATGATTGAGGTGCTTACCTTAGAAACACAAGGTGCAGGGTTTGTTTCTAACATGGGGTAAGGTAACTGGCTAGGCTTAAAATGGCCCCCGAGGACAGTTAGCCTAGTACTAATCAATGAATCAATGAACCACAATGAATAACAAAGTTTGCAGATGACTGCAAACTAGGAGCCATAATCAAAACTCCTAATGATGTGGACATCCTACAAAAGGGTCTCACTGAGACAGATGCCTGGTGTCAAAGTCATGGCCTCAAGCTCAATACCAAAAAGTGCAATGCCATCTCTTTTGGTAAAAACTCTGTACCCATGAACTACCCCATAGGCGGTAGTCTACTTAACACTGAAAGTGTGATAAGAGACCTTGGCACACAGGTGGACAGTAGTCTCTCCTTTGATAATCACATTGCCACAGTAGTCAGGAAATCCTTCTATGTGGCACACCTCACCACAAAAGGTTTCTCATCCAGGAAAAAAAGAGGTCACTGTTCCCCTCTACTCATCACTATTTAGACCCATTATAGACTACAGCACCGCTTTTAGTATGTACCTCACAAGACATCTACAACAACTGGAAGGGCCGCAGAAATACCTCACAAAGAGGATTACTGGCCTCAAACAGATGCCCTACGCTGACCCTCTCAAAAAACACCAGCTTAACTCCCTCGCATATCACCTACTAAGAGGCAATCTCTGCCTAACATACAAAGCTATGCCAAACCCAGAGCTGTTGGACCTGCTCCAACTAAAGAAATCCCAATCCCTCTGAGCTACACACTCTAGGGACCTAAACCTTGTCACCACCTTGTCACCACAATAAACAGAACATGCTGGAGGGATAGATTCCTTCCCATACTCTAGAACAAACTACCTATCTTCATCAAACAAAGCTCCTCATAAGCACTCTTCAAGAAAAATCTTGATGATTGGCTGGGAGATAGGAAACTCACCCCGGGGATTGCTTTTGTGGCTCTGCTTAACAGGGGCACAGCAAAAATAATTTTCTTGGGTGGCAAAAGCCAGGGTACCATTTGGCTATGCTTATATAGGCCCTAGGGCCAATAGCCTAGTACCTACCTATGAACACATGGTGCCAAAACCTAACTCTGCTATGGAGTTCTAAGTAGTAAGATTGCTGAATTATACTTGTTCTAGTTGGATCACATTGTGGTAACCCTTGTAAAAGAATCACATGTCTATACTACACTGTGATATTTATGTCGGTTTAATTACACTGTTATATTTAAAAATAAAATGGTATATATATATATATATATATATATATATATATATATATATATATATATATATATATATAGGTTCACTTTATAATCTCGAAATTCTGAAATACCAAATTTCAGAATATTGAAATCGTAAAGCCGAAATACCACAATCCCGAATGCCCATAACCGCGAAATTCAAAGTCCTGACACTTACATACACACACTCACATACACACAACTGCCCTCCACACATAAACAAAACTAACCTACACTAGAAACAAGCAGGGGGGCTTTGCCCCCCCACAACCCCCCACTTACATATTCTAACTCCGAGACCGCACAATTACACACACAAAGGCAACTCACGCCCACACATTTAACAGCCCTTTGCACACACAAATCACAACCAAAACACACACTAACATACACTACAGCACATAACCTACACACTCATACAAACTTACATGCACTTACATCCATTCATACATCGCAAAACCAGAAGCTCTAAACTTCGGGATTTCTAATTTCGCGCTTCTGGTGTTTCGCGATTCTGAGCATTCAAGTTAGAATCTCGAACTGAAATTGCATTTGTATTTCAGGAGAATTCTAAAAAAACCCTATATATATATATATATATGGTTCTACCTGACATAATACATAGAAACACCACAACAAAAATCATCACACGACTCGACACCACACCATATCCACATAACCATACACACACATAACCACATAACCGAACCGTAACGAGACACAAACAAACCTACAACACCATACACACCACACACCACAATCACAACAATTAAACACAAAACCACAAACACAAACACACACCACACACACAACACAACAACACAACACAGCCACAACACCAAACTAAACCTTACCCCTAACCTACACATCCCACACTTACGCCTAACACTACCCCCCCCCTAACTTACACCCCCCCTCGCCCTATCGCCTATAAACTCACTTCCTCCTATTACCCCAAACTAACTCCTTAACCTACTTCTCCCTATCGCCCCCTCCCTAACCTAACCCACCTCAATAACCCCTACTCCCCCTAACCCACCCCTACTTAACCCGCCCCCCACCTCTCCACCACCCCCTGCCCACCACCTACCGTCCTCCACACCCGCCCTACAGACCGCCACACTTTCCCACTCGGCATCTAGCGTTAACAGGGCCACTACCGCGTTACTAGGTGGTTAGAATCTCGGAAAACTGAAATTCGCTGTCAGGTTTTCGAGATTCTAAAGGGAACCCATATACATATATATATATATATATATATATATATATATATATATATATATATTTTTTTTTTTTTTTTTTTGTCCGTGTAGGTATAGAGAAATCTAGGAGAATGAAAAAAAGAGAAGATGATCAGTTTGATGACAACTCAATATAGCTGAAGAAGAGATATTAATAGTACATGGTCTTGTGGTCTCCCTTCTCCACAAAAGGCAGTGACCTATGGTGTGGATCTATGGCAAAGAGGGATAAGGCGTTAGCTGTTGCTAACTTAAACAATATCTGAGAATGGCATGGGGGGATGGAAGACCTGGATTGGGAGAGGGGTGGGATGATTGCTATTTAATTATTCACCTACCCTGGGTAGAGTGAAGCTCAACCTGCTGCTGCTGGTGTTCATAAGTAATTATTTATTTTTTTTATGACTAATAGCTCTTGATTCAAAGTGACATTATACTGCACCAAAGCTTGAAGTGGTTCACATGCCTTAGATTAGACTAGCTGCTTTAACAAATTTTGCATTTTCCATTCTTCAAAATCCTGCTACTGACAGCAAAGTGAACAACACTGCCAGATACTAGAGTAGGATACTGTTTTCCTATTGGTCATCTCTGGATCATACATCACTGTAACCATCCAAATGCATGTCAGCTGCAGAACGTGATGTCCTGCTGAGTTTCTGACTGCCTCAGAAGGCAAAGATACAGGTAAAAATCTGGGCCTGAGGCACTAACCTTCAGACAATATTTGGCAACCCCAGCAGAAACATGGCAAGTTGCATTCAGACACTTTTCTTTCCTGGTATCAGCCCAGTATTTTCATTCAGGATCCTTAGCTCATAGAAAGTAACCCAAATATTTAAGAAAATGTGTTTATCTCCATGCTCAAAAAAATTACATTCTTGACTGGGCTGTTCAGCTTATCAGGTACCAGGGAATACCACTAAGTTCTGAGACATCAAATGGATGGCTGTCATATTTATTTCAGTATTGTTCTTACCCTATTATGTGATCAAATATCATGTAAATTATGTATCAGCTGCCTGTCATATCAAATGCAATGCAATGCTGGAGATTTCAAAAATGCTGCACAATCCGTGGCTATAGCATTTATAACATTTCCCATCCAGTTCCATATAAAGCAAGTGCCAGTCCTAGTGTTACATGGGTAAGAGCAGAGTGCTGTCTTTTTCCCCACTCTACTCACTATCAAGTCTTCACCTACTGGACACCCATTGACTCCCCAGTGTAAAATCCCCAGACCCATTGATTGGGGGTCATCATACAGGCAGATATTTGGGTTGTTTGTTCACTCATTGATAGCAGATCTATGAGAGCTTTTCTTGTTGGCAAAGGTCTAAACTCTTCCCTAGTGGTGCAGATGTGCCAAGTACATTCAGTGCACATACATTTGACAACATTGTCTATCAGGTTTACAGTAAGGTTGACTTCTTCCACTAACCCCCTCCAAAGTACTATATTTCTAGTTGCCATGATTTGTCTATGGCCATCCCCATACAAAATCACTTATACAACATCCACAACTGAGATTTTCTCATGACTAGAACTTCATGGTTGTTCAGGAAATAGGTTAATATGTGGATGTCTTGATCTGACTTCCTCTGCAGCGTTATTCTAGCATATAAACCCAACATATCTACTTATCCCATGATTTTGCACTATACGTTTACAGCCTGTGCTTGGTCTGTACTGTGAAGCTTTCAGGAATATTTTTCACCTTGACTGATCCTTCTCCAAAGTCCTTTGTACCATATCTTTGTCCAATAACTGAATCACGTCCATCTATTTCCATTTATATATTTTTTCATGCACTGCTAGCATTATGGTTAAGGAAATGCATTTGTACTGTCAACCTTCGGCAATCTGAATCTGCTTTCTGAGACTCTTTTTCCTACTGGCAGATATGAGAGAAATGTAGTAGTTCACCAACCTTACTGACATGTCAAGGAGTTCCTAAAGAAATAGCAGAGTATCCACACATACCCCATCATCATTTCTCACTGCCATGTGGACTTTCAGTGACATACCTACAGTTCTTGTCCATTCCTTATCCAGTTCTCACAGAGACTCCCACCATTTGCCTTTAACCTTTTTATTCCTTCTGGAACAAGAGATTCTAGTAATTCATCACTATATTCCTCTATTTTCTCAAAAGTTGCTTCACAGTAAACATTATCGCCTGTTATCATGGAAGCATGTGGGAGGGTTCGCTCCATTTGCAGTTCAGTTAATACTTGCAACAATGTTTTTTCCACCATAATTAAAGGGCCATATAAGCTACTCGTCTACTTGTTAATACTTCTTTTCTCTCTTACGCCTTCTCCTGGCTTCTATTATTTTTTAGTTTGCAATAGCACTTCCAATAACCCCATATTCTTACATATGAATGAATCAACTATGGCTAAATAATCTCCTGTGCATGCTAGCCATACTCACTGAGGTGAATCAACAACAAATTAGGTTTCCCTATGTGATGATGTGAGGTAGTGCCAGCTGTGCCAGAGAGACTAGTGCAGTACATGTGTAACATATGCCAGCATAGCTATCTGGAGTTCTGTAAAGAAGTATATGTCATTTGAGTTTTATTTTACATGTTACAGCACAAACAAAAATAGACATTTGCTAAACAAAACAAAGCAGTCTCACAGTGAAAATAGACTTAGCATTAACACTTCTCTGCCCTTGAAACTTACATTCATTGAAACAGCATTGAAACCCACATTCAAAGAAAATACATCTGGCCAGTGGCAGATAAAGATTAACTTTGGGCTGTTTTCAAATCATAGGGCAGATAAAGATTAACTTTGGGCTGTTTTCAAATCATAGGCCCCGTGCACACGAAACATACGTGTGTTCTTTGATACACCTTCCTGTGAACATTTTTCCAGTAAAGAATGTAACAAAATGAATGCACCAGTAATGGCAAAACTGCTCAATAAAGTCTACTCAAACTTGTACAATATACCAGCATCAGTAAATATGTACAATCTCTGCAGAAGTAAAAGTCATCTAAATAATTCCACATTAAAGAGATCTGTAACTAATGAAGAGGTTTCTGCTAGCAAACAACTTTATATTTCATTGTTTCATCTACAAATAAAGTGCCTGTTGCCCTTGAGGAATAAATTGCCTATAAAAATGCTAAGCTAGTAATATTGCAATAGGGAATGGATGGCAAGCTGATAACAGGTTAATAGATATCTCCACCAAAGAGGATATTCTCAGGACTGCAGCATCCACACCCTTTAAAAGTACAACACGGTACAGTATCAACAATCAATCTGCATTTCATGAGAGTAGAACCCGCAGCCTTCTGCATCAAATGCAAGTATTCAACCTGTTTTGCTATTAACAATGCAAACAGACATTGCATAAGTAGCACTAAACTTCTCTTCCCCTGAAGCTCTCATCTCCTTTTAAAATCCATTCAGCACTCAACGGTATCTCTCAACTTTGCAGCAGAAGAAATCTGGAAAAAGCCAAAATCTATTTGGGGGGGACAAAAACCCCAAAACCAGGGCAAATTTTAAACCTTGCTTGTATAATCTTGGAAAGTTGCTATAATAATATGTTGTGCTACCACCATACATTTTACTGCCAAGTTTTTAACCCAGGACCCTGTGCACTACAGTCAGAGCAACATACCACTATGCCAAATCAGTTGTTTCTTGAAAGGTAGGAAGGCTGAAACTTAAATGGCTATCATTTAGTGAATTCATTTCTCACCATAGCTCTCAACCTGGGACTCACAGCTAATTATTTTATTTCTATTTTTTTTATTTTACAGCTGGGGGGCTGCAGTCCTACAGTCTAATAGCATGAGCCACCCCTGCTAATGACAGATATGGCTTAGAGTGCATGTTAATACTCCTGATAAGCAACCCTCAGTCTATGCAAGAAATTTCCTATAATATAGCTCATACTTAAGTCCAAAACAATGTTGGGCTGGTATTTAGGTTATTTTTGGGCAGTTCCAGTGGATAGTCACCTCTAGAGGGGCACTGCAAAATAATATCCACAACACAATATTGGAGTAAAGATTAATGGAAAAGGAGAACATCATGGCAGCACCTGCTCTACAAGTTGCAGCAGCAGTAGATAGGAAGGGTGGAGGACCAGGTAATGAGCATGCAGCAGCAGTACTCCAGCAGTGGCACTGGTGCATCAGTACACTGCAGCACTGGCAGAGAGATGGCATTTTTCCACAAATATGGGCCATGACACATAGAATAATATGTGCATGCATTGTCATACTCAGGATATGCAGAGTAGTGCATGGACTAGCCACATTGTCCCTCAGTCATAACAACACTCACACAGCTTACTGTGGGAAAAAGCACAGTCATCAACACATGTGGCAGGTACAGGGCCACAGTGACAAGTGATTGGAATGCTGTTAGGGGATTAGAATCATGGGAGTTGAAAACGGTAGTCATGTATTCGATGAGATTGTGGGTAATCAGGGATCATATCTTTCAGTTGTGCATTAGGCTGCCATGATGCGATCATTGCTAGTATCCACTATGTTGGCTTCCGGTGTCAGACCTGGATCCATTCCATTGCAGGGAAGGGTAAGAATTAATGTATCATGCAGGTACACCCAAAGGAGATGTCCATATGTTGAGCAATTCTGCAGTGACCTGAAAGAAACAAATAAGTGGGAGCATCAGACTATGTGCCCATGATTGACACTGATGCCATCTCTTCAATGGTCTGCATAGCCTGCTTTGAAATGGCCTTTGTCATATCAACTCACATCCAGGCTCTCCCACAGTCATGGAATGCATGACCGTCAGTGGCAGTCCTAATGGTAGATGTGATGTCTTTCATGAATGCACCTAAGGGGCTGGGACAACACTTGCCATCAATGATGTCAGCAGAATACTTACATCTCTGTGCATATTTTCCAATGTACTTCCACTCATGACCAGTGAGCCATACTCATTAAATCATTATTGCTATGCATAGCAGACACCTGTGGGTTGGATATCTGACCTGCACATTGGCAGGTTGATTAATAGTAATGTACACATAGCAGGGATAGTGCAGGTACAGGGCAGGATTAATGATGGCACATCGCTTTCCCTACACTTCCCCTATAGTGGGTATGGCACCTCAGAGGAACCACATATGTCAAATGTTGTTTGAGCTGGGGATACTTATGAAGCCTTTGTTGGACTCTTAGATACAAGATGCCTGTTATGCTCCAGTGAACCTGTTTGCTCAGCCACTAAATTTACATGGCATTCTGCAACAGTGAATGTGGTTGACCCTTCTGCTTCTAGTGCTGCAGACAGTGCCACGTTTCAATGGACCATACCACTTGCATGTTGCCATCATTAGCAACCATCATTGCCAAGCTGATGTTAGCCTTATCTTGTCCTGTTGTGCTCAACCCTCCACCAGTAAAACATATGAAAGTATGAAAATGCATGACACCATTGCCGTCCTACACACATATGCATCCATATCCTCTTTATAATATGCAAAGTGGTACATATGGAAACCATGGTATATACTAAGAAGTACAGATAGACAGGTGGGCCTTGTAGAATCCTTCTCTTTAGTCATGCAGTGGTGTGTTCTATAGTCAATTGCTATGAACATTACTAACCTGGTGCTTTCTCTATTAACACATGGGTGGTTAATGCCAAGCCTGCACCAGCATCCAAGCCACCCACTGGTAGGAAGGATGGATCCCCATGGCCAGTGACACCAAAACTCCTTGACATCTGTCAGCCAGTACTGCATTGTAAACATCCCCCTGGGGTGGAAATGTTTACTATGATATCCCATGCCCTTCTCCTTTCAAGAATTATCACATCAGTTATACTCCACTACAACTGTGCTGGAGGTCTTTTATGGCATTCACATCCTATACCAGTCCTTGCCTAATAAGTGCATGACATATGTCCTGAAGCTATTTAGTGACAATTTCTGTTTCTTTTTTGTAAACTTTTCTGCTTGCTGCATCCTTCAGTTTGTTGTGTCAGCATCTGCACACCTAAGGACAAAACACAGCATTCACTGGTTGTATATGCTAGACTACAACATGCGAATTATTATGATCGTGCCCTCCTGTACAGATCTGGTTAATAACAATAGTCACTGCTATGTAAAGCCTCATCCCCTATACATGGTACTGTACTCATGCATGTAATTCCTGCAGAATCTTCTGTTCAGGACTTGCATTACCCTCACATTATATTGTAGTAACAGCAAGCAGTTATTGAGATGGTTATGCAAATAAAGCCATATAACACCAATATCTCTATGTCACTTCAAATCTGCAATATGTTATCCATACCTATCTGTGAAAGCCATGCCATGGGATTTTTAATCAGGCATGTAACATAAGTACATTCATAAGTCAGGATTACACTTGAATCACAGAAGTGGTCTTCTGTGTCTCATGATACTTGATTCACAAATGTGTAAACATATATACAGAACTAATATTTTTGCTCCTATAGTAGACATATTAAGTGCTCATGGCTGTTTCTGGGAGTGTTATAAACAGGGCTCTTGCAAGGTGTGCCAAACAGAGCAAGAGTTTCCTGTTCATCATGTTGAGGAGATTTAAAGATCACTGTCACTGGGCATCTGTCATTTTAGAAAACATTGTCTTGATTGATTTCATGACCTGAGGCAGATCATCCTTGACATCTTCTGTCAAAAGGAAGCAGAGGTTTAGGACAGTGGTTGACACACTAAGTTCAACAAGCCGAATGATGCTTTTATTAAAAATTTCCAGCAATTACTTTACAGATGGTGGATAATGTAAAAGTCTTGTAAAATTACGCTGTATTAAGTGAACTGCAGATAGCAAGCAAATACCTAACCAGTCATTATGTAGCTATCCAACCTATCTGATCTACTTATACTTAACATTATGTGAACTGAAAAGCATGCAGACAGCAAGAGCATGGAATTTCTCAAGCTACTTTGTCAAGTAATACAATTTCTGTATGTATTTTCATATATGATCTACCATTGTTATATCCATAGGTAAAACAGTTAGATCTATTTTACAAACAGAGGTAGAACTATTGATTCACTGTCTTTAAAGAGAACATTTGCTCGTATTTACAACTGGAAGTTACTCGCAAGGTTGTTGTAGAAATTGAAAACAGTATAAGGAAAGGTATAGAGCTTACAGTGTTGGCTATTATGTTTATCCTTGTCTGTAAAGCAGGTATTTATATATTAATCCATCCACAAACTCTTTTTCCCATTTTTGCACATTGAGTCAGGATGTTATTTCACCAGTGACAATCATCTATAGCCAAGGTTCACACCACTGGGTGGCTAGTCCTGCCATGCTTTTCTTCCATAACACACACTCTTGCACTCATGGCCAACTTAGAGTGTCCACTTCCACTACTACATGTGATTGGAATGTGGAAGGAAACCAAAGCACATGGAGGAAAAACACGTGAACACAGGTAAGACATTCAAACTCCGCACAGAAGGCATCCCAGCTAAGAATCAATCCAGAGAACCTCTTGCTGTCAGGCGATAATGCTATTGGCTGCATATATATATATATATATATATATATATATATATATATATATATATATGTATATGGGGTACAGTTCCATTGATTGACACTGAGTTGTGTGATACAGCTGAATTAATGAACATATTGATCAACAGGATGTTTGACTGAATGCTTGTTTGGTTGAACCCACCCTACCAACCTTAGTAATGTGTGCTAACCTGAATCATAACACTGCCCCTAACCATAACATGAACCTGACCTGCAAAAAATACATCCTATAACACTATCAGAAAAAATGTGCTTTCTGTGGTCAGGTTATGGGTAGTACATTAGAAAGAAAAATGTATTCCTTTTTTGATGTACAGAGTGTTGATGTTTTGTGCTTTTCATTTAATAAACTCTCAAAATATTTTCTTAAAATGTATTGTGTATTGATCATTTAGCGTAGTGATCATTTTAAATACATATCAAGGGGGGGCTGGAGGATTTCTTGCAGGGGGTGCAAACCCAGAGGCCAGAGCTCCACGGCATATCTGTTTACGTGTGGATAACCAAGAAAAATGTTAACTGTAAAGTACTCAATTCTTAAATACCATTGCTCATTTCTTGGCTAAATGAGTATACAGTTGCCAGCAATATGGAAGCCTTATGTAATGCATCTCTTGCAGGTCCTTGCTTAATTTTTGGCCACCTGCAGTTTTAAGTGCTTTACTAATGAATTCTATGGGCACCTACAAGAATGCATGGATCGTGCTATCCCAAGCAAAACCAAGACTCACTCCTCCAAGAAAAGGAAAACAGTCTGGTGGACCCAGCCATAAGCAAGCTATACAACAGAAGTAGGTAACTAGTACAGAAAAGAGGAAAATCTCAAGAAGGGAAGACATCCCTGATCAGTATCAGCAAGAAACTATGATCCCTCATAAAATCATCCAAGGCTAGCTTCAAAAGAAAGATTGCCAAGGACTCCAAAGATACAAGGCATTATTTAGCTATGTCAAGAATTTAAGTGGCAATGCTCCGATCTGCTCGGAGTTAGTGCAGAATGGCACAAAATGCACTGAACTGACCGATATTGCCAACATCCTGGCAGACAAATCCAATGCAAACTTCACCTTGCTCTCATCCCCAAAAGGGCCCATAACCATACCAGAAGAATGTAGATCCCCTGAAATCACAGACACTCAGGTTAAAACAGCCCTCTCCAAAGCCAAAAACACAGCATCAATGGGACCGGATGGTGTCCTAGGCTACGTCCTACATGAGCTCAAAGATGAACTAACCCCTCACCTAAACACACTGTTCAAACTCAGCCTCTCCACATGCTACGTACCCATAGAGTGGTGCACAGCAATGGTTATTCCACTCCACAAAGGTGGAACCACAACAGACTCCAGGAACTATTGCCCTATAAGCCTGACTAGCTTGGTCTGCAAGGCTATGGAGTGAATCATCATGGAACTCATTAACAGAGACAATGGGAACCTCCAAATACTGGTCCCTACCCAGTTCAGTTTTGTTAAGGACAGATTATGCCTCCTAAACCTGGTGGACTTCTTTGAGACAGTTACCAAGGCTATAGACGAGGGAAAGGTGGTACACACAGCCTACCTAGACCTCCCAAAGGCCTTCAACACCATTCCCCATTCTGGTATTATAGACAAGCTCACCAGCCTGAACATAAACCCCTATGTTACAAGATGAGTTGCCAACTGGCTCATGGACAGAACCCACATGGTGAAAGTTGCGGACGCTAGGTCCGACTCTAAACTGGTTACAAGTGGCGTTCTCCAGGGCTCAGTCCTAGGACCCCTCCTGTTCGGCATATACTTCTCAGAGGTACAGGCAAGCACAGGAGGACTATGGCTGACCAAGTTCACAGACTACTCCAAACTAGGGGCTATAATTGACTCTCTGGTTAACACAGACATCCTCCAAAAGGGTCTTACAGAGATCGATACCTGCTTTCAAAATCATGGCCTCAAGCTAAATGCCAAAAAGTGTATAGTCATCCCCTTTGGAAAAAACAAAGTTCCCACAAACTACCACATAGGTGGTAGTCCCCTAAATATGGAAGATGTAATAAGGGATCTGGGGACCCAAGTAGATACTAATCACTCCTTTGATAATCACATTGCCAAAGTGGTTAGAAAATCTTTCTATGTGGCCCACCTCATCACAAAAGGGTTCACATCCAGATCAAAAGAGGTCATTGTGCCCCTCTACTCATCACTTATCAGACCCATCATAGAGTACAATGCCCCATTTGGGATGTACCTTACAAGACACCTGCAACAGCTGGAAAGACCATAGAAGTACCTCACCAAGAGGATCACTGGCCTCAAACAGATGCCCTATGCAGCTTGACTGAAGAAACTCCAGCTGTACTCGGTTGCATACCGCCTACTCAGAGGTGATCTCTGCCTGACATGCAAAGCCATGTCCAACCCAGAATTGATGGACATGCTCCATCTAAAGAAAACCATATTCCCTAGACCTACATGCTCTAGGGATCTAAACCTCACCACAACAATAAATAGGATGTGCTGGAGAGATAGATCCCTGCCCCAGATAATTCCCATACTTTGGAACAAGATTCCAATCTACATTAGGCAGAGCTCCTCACTAACACTCTTCAAGAGAAACCTTGATAAGTGGATGGGAAAGAGAAAGTTTACCCCTGGGATCACATCAATGGCTATACTGGACAGAAGTACAGGGAACTAATCTAAGAGGGCAGCGAAAGACAACACATTCTGGCTAGGCTTATAAATGCCTTTAGGCAGATAGCCTAGTACCTACCTATGAACTTATGAACCTAAGTAACAGTGTCCATAGTGGGTGGGGCACACATACTGCTCTTCCTACACAATGTAGACTGCCTAGGAAATTACACAAGCAAGTGGACATTGTAAATGATAGCAAATCTATGCTCCTGGTTGTCTCAAAGTAACACAAGAAATATTTGTTAAAAAATGTATTTAATAAATCAGTTAAAATTGCACAGCAAACATTGTGGATGTTTTAGTGCTCATACTGATTCCTTCATCTCAGTGAAAGCGACAACAGTGATGAAATGCAAAGCATTGTAATGTTAAGGTAGGTTCTAAACTGGTTAATTTTACAGCTGAGTTCCTACCCAAAGCAAATTCTGGCTCGATATGTGGCTGACATCACAGGTAGTATGAATAAAGTGTAAACGGTTTAACATACTCCTTGTCACATCTGCAAATGTTAGCTGTATATTACAGTGGAAGTGTGCCCTGTGTGTCTGTGGTTGGGGAGCAGAGCCAGATCATGGCCAAATTGGGCCCTAGGCAGTGTAATGGATCATTCCCCCCATACACAACCCTCCCCCCTGCAGCCATTCCAGTCTCCCATTACTTGTCTATTTCTCCCCAGTTACAATAAACACTGTAATGTGTGTACTGTTTTTTGCTTTACTTCTACAATGATTATTTGGATTTAATTTAAAACTATTTTTATAGCACAAAAACTGATAAATATTTGCTAAATAAAGCAATGCAGTCTCACAATGAAATCAGACTTAGCATTAAAACTTCTCTGCTCTTGAAACTCACATTAATTGAAAAAGCATTGAAGCCCACATTCTAAGCAAATGTATCTGGCCAGTGGTGGATAACTTTACCTTTGAGCTGCTTTCAAACCACAGGTCCTTTGCACACATATTTAGGACCATGCATACATGAATGTTTTCTTTGATTCACCTTCATGACTGTATTAAACTATATTCCTTATATAATGCAGCACCAATTGTCAGAGCACATTTTAAATTTGTAGTTTTGAACATTTTTCCAGTAAGCAATGAAACAAAATGTATGAACCAATAATGGCAAAACTGCCCAATTCAGAACATGTTCATCATAAAAGTCTATTTAAACTTCTGTCATTACAATCCACTGATATCAGTAAATATGCAAAATCTCTGCAGAAGTAAAAGTCCTCTAAATAATTCTACATAATTCCACATTAAAGAGATCTGCAACTAATGAAATGGTTGATGCTAGCAAGCAACTTTATATTACATTGTGTCATCTACAAATAAGGTGCCTGTTGCCCTTGAAGAATAAACTACCTGTGTTACATTAAATAACTGTAAGCTGGTAATATTGCAATAGGGACTGGATGACAAACTGACAACAAGTTCATAGTTTCTAGACATCTCATCCAAAGGAGGACATACTCAGGCTGCATCACCTCATCCCCTTAAAGCACAACATAGTATCTACAATCCATCTACATGCTGTGGGAGTAGAACCCACAGCCTTCTGCATCAAAAGCAAGTATACTAACAATGCTTTGAAATTCTTTAACACAGTAGTGATACCATTTGCCAAACAAAACAGTGGCACATTGTAAACATACTTAGCATGCGGAGCAGTAATCTTCCCTTGAAGCTCACAATTCCTTGACAATGCACTTTACACTTAACTCCTTGAAAAATGCACTTGACACTCAACTCTTTGAAACTCATTTTTCAAACAGCTTGGTGGTTGGGGTAGACGATTCAGGCTCTTGTTTTCTTTAACCAAAGTACAGGGTTTGAGACTGAGCAAATTAACTAACCACCTGATGTCCCTAACTGGGGCAGTTTACACACACACACACACACACACACACACACACACACACACACACACACACACACACACACACACACACACACACACACATTCATTCCCTTACTTTAAGACTTCAAATATATGGTAAAGGGAACAGAATAATAATAGTCTCACTGTGTTGCTAAGAAAAAGTTATGAGATCTGTTTGAATTACACTGGGAACTAGAGTGATAACAGTTTGCTAAGGAAGAATTAAAAAAACATGCTGTTTGATAAAAAAGCATAACTAACAAAGTCTAATGCCATGTGCAGCAGCAGCTTTAATGTATGTCATAATTGTAATGGCAAAACATTTCTACAAAACCAAGCAATTATAACACATCTTTAACAGCAAATATTGTTAGGCCACATAACCCTTTCACCAGCAAAAATCTGTTTCTATATTTCAAGATAAATTTAGAATACAAACCATAAATTGACAGGAAACCATTCTTCCCTTTAAACACCCACTCTTATTCAGTTAAAAAGAAAAGTTGAACCTTGATGAATCCTAAAGAAGGGCATTATTAATGTTTGAAATTGCTTTCTGCTTTAATGTCTAGCAATAGTGAGTGGGCTTATGCTCCAAGAATGATTTATTCTGTTATTCTTCCATTCTGTTTACTAACACTTGGTCTGCTTGAACACCTAAGTAATTGCATCCATGTTTAACATGCATCTGTTTGTAATTTGTTGAGCATAAACAAGAAAGGATTGTTATTTCTATTGCTGTAGTATATCTAGCCCTCTTTCCAACACACACAACCCATCTTTGACCTCTTCCAAGTAAAATAAAATAATAGGATGTCAGTGATCGTGTATTCGGCATGAGTAAAACTTTAGATGTACACTGTCAGAATGAATAAGGTAATTCACAAAATATTACTTTAAAGACACATTATTTAAAAGCAAACATAAAACAGAAACTAAAAGAAAAGACAATGCCTGTGAAAGACGTAATCAAATACTGCATACAGGTACATAAACATGAAAACAAAAGTTCTTTCTAAGGATGACTGTGTGTGTGCGTTTTGTTGAATTTGGTTTTAATAAAACCATTTTTCTTTGTTTTAAAGACATGTTAATAGAAGTAATGCACCCTTGAATATTAACATTAAAACAGATAAATTAGAGTGCACTCTAGTTCATAATGCTTCTCTAATAATAAAAACACTTGTATCAGTGACACTGTGGTGCTTTGCAAGTATCATTTATGCATTTGATAGCATAAGTATGCAGCACCTTTAGAGAAGGCATTCAGCAAAACATTTACAGGGTTGGATACCTGTACTTATAATATTAAAGCACAAGATGTATACTTAACAAGGGGCCCAAATCTCACAGTGTTTCACATACTGATATGTTGTGCACATGCACTCATATCGATAAATAAAAGAAAACATACATTCTTACCTTAGTGAACTGGACAGTGGAATATATGCAAAGCTGCTACCCAAGAGTCCCTTTTTCCCTGTTAGTAATTTTTCCAAAAGAGCTACATTCCCAGTAGACAATGCTTAGAGGAGTTCTTGATACTTCCCCATAATTATTAGAACACCTGGCTAACCCCAAAATACAGGTAGAATATCACCTTAATTCCAGTTATATTTCTCATCAGAGGAGAGAGAGAGAGAGAACTTTTATTGGGCATGCAACAATGTGGAAGCAGCAACACAAGAATGTAACATCCTCTTCTTATATTTAAAATTCTGCATGTTGTCAGAAAGGAAGAACATGACATCTGTGTGACAATACATGCACAGTAGTGATGAGATAGGTGTGTGCGAGCACAATGTTCTTAAAGAAGAACACAATTAAAAACAAAAACAGTATATATATTTTTTTAATTAAAAAGTAAATGAGGCAGTCCCTTGGCATGTGAAGTCAAAATCCAGGGGGGTGCAAGTGCAACTCTTTGCACCTGCCTGCGGGTGCCCATGATACATATATGTGTATATATATATATATATATATATATATATATATATATATATATATATATATGTATGTGTGTATATGTCTTGCACTATATACACATTGTACATGTACACTTATTTATATATTTAGTATTTGTTCACAAGATGATTGTACTGGTCCACTAACCCTTTTTAACCATGACCCAGTATGACTGATCGCCAATATACATACAATATAAAAAAACAGAATAAGCATTGACAAAATGCATAATAAGTTAAAAGTAAGTCATAGCATACAAAGTCTTAAGTACTAGTACACTGACAAATGCAAATACGCTAGTACAAATCAGGTTATAAACAAGACTTATTTCATATATGATTGTGAAACACATGAGATAATGTTTAGAATAACAAGTAAAGATTCAGTTATAAAGACATTAATATATCCAGTTCTGATAGACTTTATTATTACCATGTATTAACAGCTGTCATGGTAGAAGATGTTTTTTTTCAAGCATGTTTAATGACCTGAGGTGAGACTTGGGTTTTTACTTTTCATGGGGAGCTTGTTCTAAGTCTCAGGACCTGGTCTGGGGAAATCTCTTTTCCTAATAGCAGTTTTGAAGTGTTAACAGGTGAGCTTTTCAGGGTATCATTTTGGTGCCTACAGGATAGGGCTGTTCTCAAAGGGGGCAGCTCATATTTAAAATTTTGAAAAGCAGAGTCCTGAAAAGAAAGGTGGTTTTATCTATTACTGACAGCCACTTGATGACATTAAGCAGGTTATAGTAGTGTGCAAGTGAATCTATTAGAAGAATGAAAGATAAGATTTTGTTTTGTGTCATTTTTAATCTTTGAGTATTATTAGAGGAATGCAGAATAAGCAAAGGCAAATTATATTCAATATTTGAAGGCAAAACAATTGTAACTGAGTTCATCAGATGCAGAAAATGTGGCGGTCAAACAGCATCTGATTCCAATATTTGATTATTTTCCCCCATTACTTTATATTTATCTGTGAACAGAAAGAATATGCTCTTTCTTTTGCCTTGTGCCTTTAATTCCTTAACAAGTTCATTTCTTTATGGGGAATGGTTTGCATTACTGAGATGAATAGGTCAGGTGATAAAGAACTGCTCTGTCTCATATTGCTGTTAATATTGGCTTTGTTGGACATGTTTTCTTTGATTAATTTTTCAAACTTGGGAATTTTGTGCAATGCATTGATCTTAAATTTGACACCACTGGAACAGGCTAAAAACTTGACAAAAGCTCCAACGTTTGCTCGGCTCCACATTTTATCCATGTCAGTAAATTAATGTACATTGTTTCCCTTTAAAAGTAATTAATCAGGTTAGCAACAGACTTGATGAAGCAGTAAATAATGTACTAAATGCAGCAGATGAATATGTAAATGTTTTGCTCATATTAAGACATTTTATAATGTTCATATACTTTTACAATTATATGAAATTATTAAACTAAATATGTATGTGTGTTTAAAAAGTCTTACCAAGATGATTAGAATTGAAAGAATGAAAAATATTTTTAAACTTTTTCCTGTAATGTGGACTTTACAATTTTCCCAAATTAATTTTTATTCATGTCTCCAAAATTACTTCTTTTGAAGGAAAAAAATCTTATGTCATTTTACCAGAGCACAAAAAGTGCAACTAGATAATAGAGACATTCCCCCAGATTTACTAATCTTCCATGCAGGACTAGTCTAGTCCTGCATGGACTTGACCGCATAGGAGCAGGACGGCAGTGTGCCATGCATATTAATGAAGGCGCACTGCCCGACCTACTAGGCACACATGGAGTGTGTATGAGTGCAGGGGGCATGTCTGAGAGTAGAGCTCTCATAATAAACCCGCCCCTGCAAATTAGAACAGCAGAAAGTGGAAATAAATGAGCAAGGCCACTCATAGCTGTCCGCATATCCCCACCAACAGTCCCTCATGTGTACAGCAGCAACAGTACATATAAATAAACAGAAGACAACACGCTATATTTATCTTAAATTCGAGTACAGCTAACCGTAGGTGCGCGGGTGTGCCCATCACTTAGCTATGGCTTAAGCAGCTTAAAAGGCCAAAGAGGATAACAAGGAAGATATATGCAAATGAAGCAACACAGAAATAGTGTAGTGGGTAGGGCATCCGCCTACCGAGCAAGCATTCCCGGTTCAAGTCCCACTGCAGCATATACCATTCTCCATGTGAAATCTGTATTTGAACATTTTTTTTCTCATATATTTGCTGTATAACCTACTAAATAACATTTAAATGTGAACTGGACTACTGTATTAATAAGGCACTAGTAAGCAGGTTTAAGCACAAATAAGCAGTAGTAAGCATATATAAGCACTAGTAAGCGTGTTTAAGTGCGCTTGCATGGGGGAAAGCATTGCCTACGCAGATTAAGCAAAGTAGCAGCTAACTGAGTGTTAGAAACTGTAACCGGAGGTTAGCAGTGCTTAGCTCCCTGCAAACCCGCACACACCAGCGTACAACTGCTTTAATGTGCCGTAATCATTCTGTACCCAATAGCCCATGTTCCACCCAGCAACAAAATAAACAGCTTCTGCAACGCACAAACTCAGGACCCTGTACACTATAGTCACAGTAGTTTACCACTAAGCCATCATAGCAATGCATTTGAATGAAGTATCAGCAAACTAATCCTCACCACAGGAAAATCAAGCCAAACATGTGAACTGAATCTATGTACAGTGTGATGTTGTATAACCTGCTACATAACATAAATATGTGAACTGGAGTATTGCAGTAAGCATAGATGTGAGGTGTTATTGTAATAAAGCTATAGAAATCCCCAGGACCCCATACAGTGTATGTACACATGAATCATGAATACCAGACACATATATAACCTGTAATGAATAATAAATCACTGCCAAAAGGCAAATTAAATGCTAATTAACTATTAAGCAATGCTAATCGCTGCACAGCTCAACTTAGTAAGTGTAAGCAATGTGTAGGGCAGCCAATTCAATCTGCCTAGTGATATACCTTTTAAAATAGTGCCAACCTTAGGTAAGCAGGTGTGTCCATAGCTTAGCCAATTCAAAACTGGCCAATCACAGAAAAGTGCAGGAAATTGCCTGTATTTAAACCCCACATGCGGGAATACTACCCATAACTGGCTGTAGCTTCCTACTGCAGGCAGAATGGCTGGAGTGGGTGAAGGCACTTGATTTAGAGCTCAGCACTAGGGCATCCACGAGTCAAAAATCATGGTATGGCTCCTGGTAAAACACCATGAGGTGAGACTACTGCAGGTCCAGTACCAGGGCTCGCAGTATAAAACAGAGGCATGGGCCAGTCTTACCTGTGACCTCACCAGTGCCACAGGTATCCCCTGGACTGGTGAGCAGGTCAGGCACCACCATGCTGACCTGATGGGGCAGAGGGGGATGTACTAGAACAGTGGATCCAGGAATCGCATCAGATGCCTAATGCCCCAGTACTGAGTAAGCACTCATTCTACTAAATAGGTAATAATTGCCTAGCTTGTGTATACTATGGATAGGTATGGCTAAATATCACTGTATTTCTCTGACAGCTGCAGATGAGTGGGCTGTGAACCAGCAAGCCCATGGTGCTTGGTTGCAAAAGCTGCATCGCAAGGCAGGTTAGTAATTATTCTGCATGTATTGTTATAACAAATAAATACAAGAGCCTGAGAAAGTGTCATACCAGTAGAAATAAAGGTGTACTATTCTGTGAATAAAGGTATAACCCCTGGAGTGCTTCTGTTTACTCTTCTTTCATATGTTGTTGAACTGTTGCATACTATAAATAGTACTGTTGTATTAAGCAGTGTTACCCACACTGTGGTATGCAGATAAAATGAGTATGAAGGTCTGTATAACAATGTTGGAAGTGCCAAGAGGTCAGTCATATTGTACAAGTGAGGGAGACTTAGACAGAAAATCATCAATTCTCTGATAGCACTGTGTACTGTGATGTTAACTGTAAGCTTTACGTCACATACAGCAGGGGTTTGAATCCTGGGAGTGCTAATAAATTGTATGCATAATCATACCTGTACAGATTTTGTTACAATGTTCAGATAGACAGCTGTATGCATAATTACAACCAACAGTACAGATTTTGCTAGAGTGTTCAAACAGAATGTTGTATGCATATTCATACCCCTCAACTGTTCCAATCTGTCCAGCATGTCCAGATAAATGTCCTACATCACCAGCCTGGTACCCTGTTCCCCTGAAAAATCACTGTGATGATCCAAGAAATTTAGGCAGCCATTAATGACATATAACTGATAGTCAGATGTGTACATAGTCAGAGAATGTATATGAAAACAAACCTGTCATTCCAGCATCTCAACCAAAGGGTATGAGAGCAATTCTCAACATATGTTGCATTAACACCTGCATCTTGTCATGCCTGTATGTAAGACACATGTCACACCTCAGTAGGTTTGTGTACACTGCAAACTTTTGTTGGGACATATGTCCTATTGGTTTATAAATATTCACATTTGTTTCTATGCATGTGCCGTGTTAAAATACCCCCATACTGGTGGCCTGTTGCCATCAATGAAACCTGCATACTGTTGTAATGGCCACTGTTGTTCCATATTTGCATGTGTTCTGCTTGCTCTGCAACTTATTTACATCTGGTGTGTTGGGATAATGGGTATACCTGTGCATGCTGTTATAGCTAATCCTGAATGCTGTCGACTATTACTAACCCATATCTATCTGTAAACTGCAACACCATAGCTCATATGGAAAGGCCAGTCCCAGTGGACCCACCTGTCCCACATCAGCTGGCCATGGCACCAGGCACCAGCACATCTGGGGCCCAGCCTGGGACCTCCTCCTGCATAGGCCCTGCACCATCTTCAGGTGGAACCGCCACAGGGGATGGGGCTCGGCCCCCCCCCCCCGGGAACGGGGGTTGAGAGGAACCAGTCACCCATTGTCAGGTCCAGGCCGTGGTGCATAGGGAGATCGATAGGGCTTTTCGAGACCAGCTACAACAGCTTGAGGGCCGAGTGGCACAATTAGAGGGTGAGCCTGCCCCTCCTACACAGCCCCCAGCAGGGCCACCTTTGCGGCCATGAAGGTGCAGTGGTGACTGCCCATGGGTGGGGACCTCAGTCCCACTGTTTCCATTTGGGGTTTCATGGGCTTGCGACTTCCAAACACCCCTCCCCGTCCAAGGTGTTTACCCCCCATATGTGTCATATACCACCCCTGTATGTGTCTTGTTTGTCTTGCTGTTAACCTACCCAATCTACCTCCCCAAATATACCTACTACCCTTCCCCAACATCCCACTCTCAACTGAAAAAAAAGGGCAATCTGTTCCCACAAAAAAAAAAAAAACTCACCCCATACATTGCTGTCCATTTCGCACACATGTCCACTTGACACATGTAATCTGGTCTAATTGGCATCACAATGAATTTATGTTGCCCTCACCTCTCTCCCAGGAGTTTGAGTGTCCAAATCTACCTCCAAATTCAGTGTATATGCAGAGTTGTTGCTGTAGAAAAATGGGCAACTATGGACCTTCCCTACACCCTTCCTGCACATACCTAGCTATTTTTTCCTACTGAATTTCCCTCTTTGTGCCCCTTTTTCACCACTTTCCTATCAACCCTTTTTTTATTTTCTTTTAAAGAAATGAGTGCGAGGCCAAGCTGCAGTATGCACTTTTAAGCAGCAGTAAGCGGGTATAAGCCTGTTTACGCAGGCGTAAGCACTGCCTACACAGGATAAGCAATATCACAGCTAACTGAGTGTAAGACACTGCAACTGGAAGTTGGCAGTGCTTACCTCCACCCAAAACCCGCACAATGCCACTTACAATTG